>NC_079190.1:71816472-72093972 GCF_029499605.1 Hyla sarda
CTCTCACAGGTCTTACTCAGGGGGCCCTCTGCGCTCATGTTCCATTGCCATGGCTACTGGGGAGGGGTGGGGTGGCAGGAGCAGTACCAGCTCCATCAGCAGGAACCTGAGTCTACAGTCGCTGATGAGTAGCTTTCTTCACCCACATAGTGAAGCAACTCATCAGCAGCAGGTAGACCTGAACCAGCAGGTGGGGGCATACCTTGACATGACCCTGCCAACACACTTTGAAGATCCGCTTGACTTCTGGGTAGCCAAACTGGATTTGTGGCCGCAACTACCAGAGTTTGCCCTGGAAAAGCTGTCCTGCCCAGCCAGTAGTGTGCCATCAGAGTAGGTGTTTAGTGCGGCGGGGGCCATAGTAACCCCAAGGAGAACTCATCTGTCCACCAAAAATGTGGAGAGACTGACCTTTGTGAAAATGAATCAGGCATGGATCAGCCAGGATTTCCACCCACCAATGCCTGACGCATCAGAGTAGATTAACCATGGTGCCACACCAACACTTCACAAATATGGATACTGCAAAAAATACTTAAGGTGCTGCTCCCTAGTTACAGGAATTCCTCTGCATCAAACCACAAGTAAGTATTGAGGATATGCATTAGCTAAAACGTAGATATTTTATACTTACCGTAAAATCTCTTTCTTGGAGGAGCTTGCTCCCACTAGGAGGCTGACACTAGGCATACAAAAAGAGGGGTATATCGGCCCCTCCTGGCAGGATATACCCCACCTACTGACCCTGAGCTAATCAGCTTAGTCTCAAAGCAGTAGGAGAGGACATACAGAGAAAGAAACCAGCAGGTGTCTGAGGGAACCAGACAAAAAAGGAACTGAAAACAGCCCCTCGGACAGAAAACCGAATCATAGCAACAAACACAATGGGTGGGTGCTGTGTCCCCCAATGGATCCTCCGAAAAAAAAGATTTTATGGTAAGCATAAAAAATTTACTATATGACGGTACCATTCCAAGATGGCAGAACAGATCCACCTGGAATTGTGTGTCTGGATGCTTCCAAGCCGTGTCCAACAAGGCGTCAAATTCAGCATGAGAACTGAAAGCCTTGGGGGAACGCCGAGAGCGGTGAAAAGAAACTCCAGATGAAAAGTGTCCCTGATTGCTGACATCAAGCGGTCCACCATATCAGACACGGCAGATTTGTCCTCATGATCCGAGGTGGATTCTGACCCGTCATCTGCTACTTCCCCTGGAGAGTAGGAGTCGAGGACCTGGGATGGTCACCGGGGGAGTGGCCCCTAGACTGGGGGCGCTGCCGACGAACTGGGAAAGAGGAGCGAGATCTACGAGAAGAATGTCTATCCCGATTACACGACTCTGAAGAAGAGCCTGACTAAATCACTTTAGGGCGCTTGTGAGAGCAATCGAAGTTGGGGTCAGGAGAGACAGAGGGGGACTCCCTTGGGGTCGTGCACAGGGAACACTGCTCCAAAGCAGAGGCCACTGATCTGGAGACCCTAGCCAGCTCATAGATTGACTGAGAAAGAGAAGAAACTCACTCTGGGGGAGGGGCGGACACCGCGTGTTCCAGTGGGACATCCTGAGAGACAGGCACAGGAGGGATGGTGCGAGTGGTGGAGCAGGCGGAACAGGTGAATTCAGTGGAACCCCCAGGCATTTTGATCTTGCAGCCCATGCAAGAAGTAGAGTCTTGCAGCCCATAAGAAGTAGTCTTGCGTATTCCAGGATGTCCTGCTGTCAAGGAAGAATGACCCCATTTCAGGACCTTGTGTCTCAATCTGCCGGGCACAAAGGATTTTCCCGGAGGAACTTGCTGAATCTCGGCAGGAGCGGCAGGAATCAAACGGTCAGGAGGAATGATATGCCTAACCTTGGAGTCCAAACCAATGACGTACCTCTGCTGTCCATTTTAGGAACTGTCCAGAGCAGGAGAAAATCCCCATAGCAAACATATGCTGCTCTGGACAGTTCCTAAAAAGGACAGCAGAGGTCAGCATAGAGCACTGTGGTCATGACATCAGAGCAAATGCATTTCTTTTTTGGATTTCTCTTTATTATACAGCCCCTAAAAAGTACTGGAAGGATTAAGATTTTTTAATAGAAGTGATTTACAAATCTGTTTAACTTTCTGGCACCAGTTTTCCACGAGAGTACCCCTTTAAGGAACTGTACAGATAAATGGTCTACCTGTGTTTTATGAAGTAATAAATCATACAGAGATTTGGTAACACTATATTGTACGCTCCTGTTTATTGGTGACCCAGGTCAGGTCATGTAAGTATGAATTCCATTACTGTAGAATATGAGACAAGAACCACTGGGCTTTCCAAATTGGCTGCCATGAAATGCACGCACACCCAAAAAATGACTTGCCAAGATATGACTGTTTACTATTCTTTGTCAGAGATAAAATTAAATCTTAGTGTAATTTAGATAAAAGTTGTTCACTGAGAACACACCAAATTTGGGGAATAAAAACAAGTTTTTCTGCCAACTCACTTCACATTCAATGTCTTTTCTCAATATCTATAGTTAGTAACTCGGGTCATGCCCGGATTTATATAATAAACATTTAAGTTCCATTGTCGTTCAGATAAATTAGCAGATTTTCTTATATATGTGAAACTGATGCTAGAACTGATCATTAATTTGAATGGGAAAATCAACAATCATCCAGCTTATCGACGCCTGATGACTGGACGGCACCGGACAGAAACAATGAACGCCGGATGCCATAAAACTGATGACAACAGATGCACGCTGTCATCAGTTATGGCATCAGTTGCATCAAGATCTAGGCTGAGTTCCCCTATGCCGGACATATGTGAACCCAATCTAATGAAACTATAGTGGGGACTGTAATGAAAAAACAACAATATACCATCCTTATATCCTATCCTCATATCCAATCTTGAGCTCTCTGACACCGTCCTTGCCTGTTCCGCCATTTACTCCACTCACAGACCTCCGGCGGTGCTGCTCCTTTTATGCAGGGCTTCAGAAAATGGTCACAGGCCTGAAGTGTGTCGGCAGTGCAGTTTGTTCTGTACACATGTACTTTTAATCCATTGTGTGTTTTGTATTTTAATTTTGGAATAATAAAGAACTCTATTTTATCTACGTGGGAGCCGGACTATTTTCCTTGTTAGGCAGTGATCAATGTATTGAATCAATGTACTGCATGCTATAGTCCCCTATGGGGGCTATAACATTGCAAAAAAAAAGTGGGAAAAAAAGTTAATAAAGATGATTTAACCCCATACCTAATAAAAGTTTGAATCACCCCCCTTTTCCCAATAAAAAAAAAACTGTGAAAATAAAAATAAACATATGTGGAATCGCTGTGTACGTAAATGTCCGAACTAGGGGTAGAAGGAGGGGTAGAGAACTTATATAAGTAGGGTAAAATTTTAACCGTATGGACCTACAGAATAAAGATAATGTGTAATTTTTAACAAAAAATTTATTGCGTAGAAACGGAAGCCCCCAAAAGTTAGAAAACTGCTTTTTTTCTTCCATTTCGTCGCACAATGATTTTTTTTTCTGTTTCGCTGTAGATTTTTGGGTAAAATGACTGATGTCATTACAAAGTAGAATTGGTGGCACAAAAAATAAGCCATCATATGGATTTTTAGGTGCAAAATTGAAAGTGTTATTATTTTTAGAAGGTGATGAGGAAAAAACAAAAATGCCAAAACTGAAAAACCCACCGTCCTTAAGGGGTTAAATAGAACAAAAAGTTCCAGCACTCACCAAGTTGCAAGCCAGTTTTCATTTATTGTATGCAGGTAAACAGGACACGTTTCGGCAAAGCCTTCCTCTTCTGTCTGACAGCAAAGGAAGGCTTTGCCGAAACGCGTCCTGTTTACCTGCATACAATAAATGCAAATCGGCTTGCAACTTGGTGAGTGTCGGGACTTTTTGTTCTATATGCCTGTTTTTTCCACGTGCACCACCCACCACAGAAGTGCCGACTCTTTTTCCTATACTAAAGGGGTTAAAGACATAACACTTTTATATACAATACACAGCATAAAGATAACTATACAAATGGAACAGGTGTAGAGGGGGCCCAGGGGTCACTGTACTGTTATTCAGTACCTATTGTTGTGACACTCTACAGGCCACCATGTGGTATCTGACCTCTATATTCCATGTGCATCAAGTCTCAGTATGGCGGCCATAGTGGTATTCCTATAGTTGTTTTTACTCGAGTCACTAAATAGTGGCATTATTTAGTTTTAGCATGGTGTTGTTATTAAGTCTTGGTGTGAAGTATTATTATCCAGTCAGTGTATAGTGGTCGTATTAAATCACTGTATGGCAGTATCATTTAGTCACATAAGGTGGTATATATAGTTCTTGTATTTATAACATCACTTAAATGAGCTGTCAATGGAGGCATGTTCAGGCTCAGCACCTAGGGCAGCCTGTAAATATGGCCCTGAGTGACACTAACAAGACGTGCTGTTTCAGTGTCATTGCTTGCTTTCTGTAGACTGCTTCCTACCCAACTACTTTCTCACTTAATATAAGGGGAGGGGGGGTCTATTGACATAATATGGGGGGGAAGAGGGGTTCTATCTAGCTAAAATAGGTGAAAAGAGGGTGCATAATTACTCAATAGGAGTACAGAGAGGGCCTAATACTATATAAAGCACAAGGGGCGTAAAGGGATTAGGGTTTAGTTTTTTTTAAAAGCATGCCCATTCTACTTTACATAAAAAAATGAACCGTTACTTATATCCAGCGCTCTCACAGTGCCTCCATTGTCACGCTCAGGTCCCTGGTTGCAATCTTCTTGCTATGAGAAATCATGATGCTTGGACCCAAAGTGTCCCACTGCCCTACAGTGATTGGCTAAGTGGCAGTATGACACTCTGGGCATGAGAAAAGGTTAATTTTTTTTTATATATATATAAAGCAAAATGGGCATACTTCTAAAAAAAATCCATTGTGCCTCATAACCCTTTTAACTACTGTATAGGACACTATTACAGTGTGAGGCAATATTGGTGGAAAGTTTGTACAGTATGGAGATAAGGATAATGCTGAAGCAAGGACCCTAAAGTGTTTGTCTGGCAGATTCTGTGTTGACAAGCCTTCGTGATGCCCAGGACAGATGGAAGAAAAGCAAAAGTGAACAACTCTAAACAAAGAAGACTTCACCTGAGGATCACTTAGAGTAGACAAGGTGATAATATTGCTCCTTGTATCCGGGTAATATTAGTATTATTGGTCTCAGTATACAGAATTTGGTCAGTAACAGCATGGTGGTAATATACACGGTGATAATATTCTTCCATGTATACTGGTATTAGTGATAATATTAATCTCAGTATACAGGATGGTACATATAATTATTTATTTATTTACTTACTTACACCTTCTGGCAGAGATTTATCATAACCTGTCCAGAGGAAAAGTCACTGAGTTGCCCATAGCAACCAATCAGATCGCTTCTTTAAGTTTTCAGAGGTCTTTCCAAAAATGAAAGAAGCAATCTGATTGGTTGCTATGGTCAACTGGGCAACTTTTCCTCCGGACAGGTTCTGATAAATCTCCCCCTTTGTGTCTAGATAGATAGATTTATATATAAATATATTGTTAGGAATCACGGCAGGTGGACAGAAGGTGGTGGATCCTCTGGGCCTGTGTGGAAGGAGACTTGAGCCGTGCCAGGGAGCGGGGTCAAAGGTGCCACTGGTTTTCACCAGAGCCCGCCGCATAGGAGGATGGTCCTCCTGTGGCAGGTGGCACCCCGGTCACTACCCCTGGCACGACTCGTCCACACAGGTAGCTGGGGGGTGATGTGGCACTGACAGCAACTGGCAGGACGGGGCAGAATGGCAGAGGAACAGGACTGAACACAGGTACAAGGTACAGGATAGGGCAGAACTAGGAACAAATACACAGACTCGGGGAAACAGGACTCCACTAAGGCTAGACAACCAAAGATCCTGCACCGGGAACAGGGAGGAGCAGATACTTATGGACAAGGGACAGGTGCAGACACTTTAATTAATTGGTACTGGCCCTTTAAGAAACAGAGCTCCGGTGCACATGCGCTCTAGGGGGCGAAGGCATGCATGCCGGAACTGCAGGGACACCAGGAAGCAAAGACACAAGAATGTGAGTGACGGGCTAAGACTCGCATGCGGGCGCGTCGGGGACAGGGAGCGCTCACGGCAGAAGAGTCTGACCGGAGCACCACTGTAACATATATATTGATGGAATATTTCTGAGCCCTGCTGCCGGTGGCTGTGGGGCTGGTTTGAAATTATTTCCAGGGCTGGTTTTTATCCCTAGTTCAGTAATACAGCTGTATGCCTGAGATTTTTGTTTGTAGGTTTGTAAGAAGCATAAATACACACATCAGAAGACCCAGTCTGGGTACTGATCTCTTTCCTACCTGGCCCCTACTCTGTCTGACAGAGTAGGGGCCAGGAACCAGCGATACGGGGGTTGCCTTTTTTAGGGCAAGTGCCCCAGTTACGTATCAAACAGTCAGGGGAAGATAAGTAGGGTCAGCTATTGGGGGCCCACACCTTAAACCCCCTAAGGGTCATAGTAGGTAGCATAGGGTTAGTTTGCACTATACACCCTAATTCCTACTGGCCATTGCCAGTTGTTTTACCTACTAACAATATTATCTGCTACTCAGATTTTTTATACCCATTCTATATACTGTAGGTGCTGCTATGCATTACGCACTTTGTTATTTTATGTTTGTTAGTCCTCTTGCACATTGATATTTTGCTATTCTATTTTTAATTGGCTAAATAAAGGCTAAATTTTATTTTTCTTTACGATTTGAACAAAGACGGACCCCAGTATTTTCAGTTTTTTCAGTATGTAAGAACCACTACCAAGATTGGTCCTTTGTTAGGGCCCATACACACTATGGATACTAGTGGAATCCGCTTGCAGAAGAATCCCATCTATCTCAGCGCACACTTTGGAAGATCCATAAGGGAACTTCCAACAGGGATATGGATTACGCCAAAAGAATTAACAAAATCATTCGGTGAAATCTGCCTGGAAAAGCCCATTTGTAAATGGGACGTTGAATTGACATGGCTCATTTCTGTTGCAAATGCTGTGCAAAATTAAACCTGATCCCACTCAGTGAGAATCCGCTGAAGAAAGTAAGCAAGAAAAATTCTTGCTGAATTATGGTAATGTGCATGGGTTCTTACTGTTTGTCCCAGAGCAGACTAGTGGGGAATGCATCAACTGGTAAAAATGCTTGTCTTGGCTTGGCTATATGTTCTTGTTTTGTTTTTTGTTTTCTTGTGCTTATCTATTTATTTACTTTATTTATTTATTTGTTTATTTACTGATTGATTGGTTTTCTTTTCACTATTACATTATCCAGAAGCTCCTGTGGTTACCTGATAACTAGACAGAAGCAGGAAGCTTAAGGTTCACAAGGCCTAAAATGTGCGGAATGTCTGCCGGAAAATACAGGCAGACATTCCGCACCTTTACTTGATGCTGCGGCACTAGGACCTCTCAAAAATGTGCCCTCTCCATAGACGGCAATGCATTTCCGAGCTGAATCTCTGCACAGTGAAGCAGAACCTCATTAAAATTAATGGGACTCTATTACAGCTGAATTTCTGCTTGGAAATTCCACTGTGTGAACAATTCCACTTGGAAGTTTTGAGCCAAAGCCAGAAGTGTATTCGAAAGGAATAGGAAAGGAAAGGAACTTTTCATTCTTCATGGATCTACTATGGGCTTTGGCTCAAAAAATGGAGAGGTAGTTTTCAAAAGAAAAACTGCCAAGTGGAAGAAACCCAGCCTTACAGCAATACAGCAATCATGAAGACAGGGGGGTTACAAACCATCTATACCTTCTCTGCAGCTGCAGACTCAGCAAGGATGTTTGGAAACATACTTTTAGAGCCATTTGCTGACTGACCAGACATTTTATGCAATTGGTTAAACATGTTCTACTAGTGCAGTCATTCTACTTGTATAACAAAATGAGTAAAAAGGAAAACCAGTAAAGTCTTCAGCACCCTTTATATACAGTGGGGCAAAAAAGTATTTAGTCAGCCACCAATTGTGCAAGTTCTCCCACTTAAAAAGATGAAAGAGGCCTGTAATTTTTATCATAGGTATACCTCAACTAGGAGAGACAGAATGAGAGAAAAAATCCATAAAAATTGCCTGATTTAAAAAAAAATGTATTTTCAAATTATAGTGGAAAATAAGTATTTGGTGAATAACAAAAGTTCATCTCAATACTTTGTTATATACCCTTTGTTGACAATGACAGAGGTCAACCGTTTACTGTAAGTCTTCACAAGGTTTTCACATACTGTTGCTGGTATTTTGACCTATTCCTCCATGCAGATCTCCTCTAGAGCAGTGATGTTTTGGGGCTGTTTCTGGGCAACGCAGACTTTCAACTCCCTCCAAGGGTTTTCTATGGGGTTGAGATCTGGAGACTGGCTAGGCCACTCCAGGACCTTGAAATGCTTATTACGAAGCCACTCCTTCATTGCACAGGTGGTGTTTCTGGGATCATTGTCATGCTGAAAGACCCAGCCATGTTTTATCTTCAATGCTCTTGCTGATGGAAGGAGGTTTTCACTCAAAATCTCACGATACATGGCCCCATCCATTCTTTCCTTTACACGGATCAGTCGTCCTGATTCCTTAGCATAAAAACAGCCCAAAAGCATGATGTTTCCACCCCATGCTTCACAGTAGGTTTGGTGTTCTTTGGATGCAACTCAGCATTCTTTCTCCTCCAAACACGACGAGTGGAGTTTTTACCAAAAAGTTCTACTTTGGTTTCATCTGACCATATAACATTCTCCCAATGCTCTTCTGGATCACCCAAATGCTCTCTAGCAAACTTCAGATGGGCCCGGACATGTACTGGCTTAAGCAGGGGGACACGTCTGGCACTGCATGATTTGAGTCCCTGGTGGCGTAGTGTGTTACTGATGGTAGCCTTTGTTACTTTGGTCCCAGCTCTCTGCAGGTCATTCACTAGGTCCCCCTGTGTGGTTCTGGGATTTTTTCTCACCGTTCTTGTGATCATTTTGACACCATGGGGTGATATCTTGCGTGGAGCTCCAGATTGAGGGAGATTATCAGTGGTCTTGTATGTTTTCCATTTTCTAATAATTTCTCCCACAGTTGATTTCTTCTCACCAAGCTGCTTGCCTATTGCACATTCAGTCTTCCCAGCCTGGTGCAGGTCTACAATTTTGTTTCTGGTGTCCTTCAACAGCTCTTTCTTCTTGGCCATAGTGAAGTTTGGAGTGGGACTGTTTGAGGTTGTGGACAGGTGTCTTTTATACTGATAACAAGTTCAAACAGGAGCCATTTATACAGGTAACAAATGAAGGACAGAGGAGACTCTTAACCCGTTCAGGACCCATAACGTAACGGTACGTCCCGACACTCTGGGTCTTAAGGACCCATGACGTACAGTTACGTCATGGGCAGTTCCGGTCCCCGCCATGCGCTGGGCGGCGATCGGAGCGGGATGCCTGCTGAAATCATTCAGCAGGCATCCCGTGCAAATGCCCAGGGGGGTCATCAGACCCCCCCAAGTCGGCGATCGCGGCAAATCGCAAGTGAATTCACACTTGCGATTTGCGCGATTCCGGGTCATTACGAGTCTATAGTGACCCGGTGACCCGGAATGTAAGGGGGATCGCGGGTGTCAAAGACACCCAGGATCCCCCTGAAGCAATAGGAGTGAGGTGGCACGGGTGCCACCCCTCCTATCCCTGCTATTGGTGGTCTAGACGCAGATCGGGGGCGGGGGAGTTTACTTTCGTTTTCCCCATCCTGCCCTCCCACAATAGGGGGGCAGGACGGGGAAACGACGGGGACCGGCGCCGAAGATCCCCTTACTGATCCGGGCGGGCGTCGGAGGCTGCAGGCGACGGAGATCGACGGGCGGCGATGACGTGCGGCTGGATCCGAAGTAAGCCGGTGAGTTGCCTAGCAACATCTGGAGGGTACAGTTTGAGACCATTATACAGTGGTCTCTAACTGTAGCCCTCCAGATGTTGCAAAACTACAACTCCCAGCATGCCCAGACAGCTGTTTGGGCATGCTGGAATATGTAGTTTTGCAACAGCTGGAGGGCTACAGTTTGAGACCACTATATAGTGGTCCCTAAACTGTAGCCCTCCAGATCTTGCAAAACTACAACTCCTAGCATTCCCAAACAACTGTTTGCTGTCAGGGCATGCTGGGAATTGTAGTTTTGCAACAGCTGGAGGACCACAGTTTGGAGATCACTTTGCAGTGTTCTCTAAAACTGTAGCCCTCCAGATGTTGCAAAACTGCAAATCCCAGCATGTCCAAACAGCAATCAGCTGTCTCAGCATGCTGGAAGTTGTAGTTGCGTACCTCCAGCTATTGCATAACTACTTCTCCCAGCATGCCCGTCGGCGATCAGTACATGCTGGGAGTTGTAGTTTTGCAACAGCTGGAGGCACACTGGTTAGAAAATGCTGAGTTAGGTAACAGAACCTAACTGAAGGTTTTCCAACCAGTGTGCCTCCAGCTGTTGCAAACGTACAACTCCCAGCATGCACGGTCTGTCAGTACATGCTGGGAGTTGTAGTTTTGAAACAGCTGGAGGTTTGCCCCCCCCATGTGAACGTACAGGGTACATTCACACGGGCAGGCTTACAGTAAGTTTCCTGCTTCAAGTTTGGGCTGCGGCAAATTTTTCGCCGCAGCTCAAACTCCTAGCGGGAAACTCACCGTAACCCGCCAGTGTGAATGTACCCTAAAAACACTACACTAACACATAATAAAGAGTAAAACACTACATATACACCCCCTTACACTGTCCCCCCCAATAAAAATGAAAACCGTATTGTATGGCAGTGTTTCCAAAATGGAGCCTCCAGCTGTTGCAAAACAACAACTCCCAGCATTTCCGGACAGCCACTGACTGTCCAAGCATGCTGGGAATTTAGCAGCAGCTGGAGACACCCTGTTTAGGAATCACTGGTGTAGAATACTCCTATGTCCACCCCTATGCGATCCCTAATTTAGTCCTCAAATGCGCATGGCGCTCTCTCACTTCAGAGCCCTGTCGTATTTCAAGGAAACAGTTTAGGGCCACATATGGGGTATCTCCGTACTCGGGAGAAATTGCACTACAAATATTGGGGGCTTTTTCTCCTTTTACCCCTTATGAAAAGGAAAAGTTGGGGCTACACCAGCTTGTTAGTGTAAAAAAATTTAAAAAATTTACACTAACATGCTGGTGTTGCCCTATACTTTTTATTTTCACAAGCGTTAAAAGGAAAAAAAGACCCCCAAAATTTGTAACGCAATTTCTCCTGAGGACAGAAATACCCCAGATGTGGGCGTAAAATGCTCTGTGGGCGCACAACAAGGCTCAGGAGTGAGAGCGCACTATGTACATTTGAGGCCTAAATTGGTGATTTGCACAGGGGTGGATGATTTTACAGCGGTTCTGACATAAACGCAAAAATATAAATACCCACATGTTACCCCATTTTGGAAACTACACCTCTCATGTAATGTAATAAGGGGTACAGTGAGCATTTATGCCCCACAGGTGTCTGACAGATTTTTGGAACAGTGGTCCGTGAAAATGAAAAATTAAATTTTTCATTTGCACAGCCCTCTGTTCCAAAGATCTGTCAAACGCCAGTGGGGTGTAAATACTCACTGCACCCCTTATTAAATTCTGTTAGGGGTGTAGTTTCCAAAATAGGGTCACATGTGGGGGGGGGGGTCCACTGTTCTGGCACCACGGGGGGCTTTGTAAACGCACATGGCCCCTGACTTCCATTCCAAACAATTTTTTTCCCAAAAGCTCAATGGTGCTCCTTCTCTTCTGAGCATTGTAGTTCGCCAGCAGAGTACTTGACGTCCACACATGGGGTATTTCCATATTCAGAAGAGATGGGGTTACAAATTTTGAGGGGGTCTTTTCTGCTATTAACCCTTGCAAAAATGGGAAATTTGGGGGGAAGCGCACATTTTAGTGAAAAATAGTTTTTTTTTTTTTTACATATGCAAAAGTGGTGAAACCCATGTGGGGTATTAAGGCTCACTTTATTCCTTGTTACGTTCCTCAAGGGGTCTAGTTTTCAAAATGGTATGCCATGTGGTTTTTTTTTTGCTGTTCTGGCACCATAGGGGCTTCCTAAATGCGACATGCCCCCTGAGCAAAATTTGCTCTCAAAAAGCCAAATATGACTCCTTCTCTTCTGAGGATTGTAGTTCACCCATGGGGGCACTTCAGGTCAACTTATGGGGTACCTCCATACTCAGAAGAGATGGGGTTACAAATTTTGGGAGGTCTTCTCTGCTATTAACCCTTGCAAAAAAGTGAAATTTGGGGGGAAACACACATTTTAGTGAAAAATTGGCATGTGTTTTTTTTTTTTGCTGTTCTGGCACCATAGGGGTTTCCTAAATGCAACATGCCCCCCAAAAACCATTTCTGAAAAACGTACTCTCCAAAATCCCCGTGTTGCTCCTTCGCTTCTGAGCCCTCTACTGCGCCCGCTGAACAATTTACATAGGCATATGAGGTATGTGCTTACTCGAGAGAAATTGGGCTACAAACATAAGTATAAATTTGCTCCTTTTACCCCTTGTATAAATTCAAAAATTGGGTCTACAAGAACATGCGAGTGTAAAAACTGAAGATTGTGAATTTTCTCCTCCACATTGCTGCTATTCCTGTGAAATACCTAAAGGGTTAAAATGCTGACTGAATGTCATTTTGAATACTTTGGGGGGTGCAGTTTTTATAATGGGGTATTTCTAATATGAATATGAATTCCAAATCCACTTCAAACCTGAACTGGTCCCTGAAAAATTGTGAGTTTGAAAATTTTGTGAAAAATTGGAAAATTGCTGCTGAACTCTGAAGCCCTCTGGTGTCTTCCAAAAGTTAAAACTTGTCAATTTTATGATGCAAACATAAAGTAGACATATTGTATATGTGAATCAAATTTTTTTTATTTGGAATATCCATTTTCCTTACAAGCAGAGAGCTTCAAAGTTAGACAAATGCAAAATTTTCAAATTTTTCATCAAATTTTGGGATTTTTCACCAAGAAATGATGCAAGTTACCACAAAATTTTACCACTATGTTAAAGTAGAATATGTCATGAAAAAAATTCTCTGAATCAGAATGATAACTAAAAGCATTCCAGAGTTATTAATGTTTAAAGTGACAGTGGTCAGATGTTCAAAAAATGGCCGGATCCTACAGTGAAAATTGGCTGGGTCCTTAAAGGGTTAAAGAAGAAGTTACAGGTCTGTGAGAGCCAGAAATCTTTCTTGTTTGTAGGAGACCAAATACTTATTTTCCACCATAATTTGCAAATACATTTTTTTAAAAATCAGACAATTTTTATGGATTTTTTTCTCATTATGTCTCTCATAGTTGAGGTATATATATGATGAAAATTATAGGCCTCTCTCATCTTTTTAAGTGGGAGAACTTGCACAATTGGTGGCTGATTAAATACTTTTTTGAAAGAAAATAGATTACTCAGTCCTCAGCTATACCCCTCAAAATTAAAGTGTATGGTGGATGGATGGCTCAGATGGGAAGAAAGGTACTTCCAGACCAATTACTTATGTAATATATTTAATGTAAAACAATAAAATCCTAAAAAGTCACAGCCATAGGGCCCTACGGCTGGGAATGTGATTAACAATAATTCTATCACAAATATTAGATAAATGACACCGTGTATCATTTACCTATATGATACACTGGATGTGAGCATTAGAGATGAGCTTACAGTAAATTCGATTTGTCAGAAACTTCTCGGCTCGGCAGTTGATGACTTATCCTGCGTAAATTAGTTCAGCCTTCAGGTGCTCCGGTGGGCTGGAAAAGGTGAGTACATTCCTAGGAAAGAGTCTCCTAGGACTGTATCCACCTTTTCCAGCCCACCGGAGCACCTGAAAGCTGAACTAATTTATGCAGGAAAAGTCATCAACTGCCGAGCCGAGAAGTTCGTGACGAATCGAATTTACTGTAAGTTCGCTCATCTCTAGTGAGCATCATATCCACTCTCCAGGGCTTATCTAATATTTGTGATACAATTATTGTTAATCACATTCACAGCCGTAGGGCCCTATGGCTGTGACTTTTTAGGATTTTATTGTTTTATATTAAATATATTACATAAGTAATTGGTCTGGAAGTACCTTTCTTCCCATCTGAGCCATTCATCCACCATACACTTTCATTTTGAGTGGTATAGCTGAGGACTGAGTAATCTATTTTCTTTTATATTTTTATTTTAACTCTCATTAGGGTGTGAGAGTTTCTCAGTTAACATCGCATATTATTTCTGTGAGCTGCACATACTCCATTATTCCAAATACTTTTTTGCCCCACTGTATGTTGTGTAGGTGCTATGTCTTATCTAGTACAAACGTTTTTACATGACATAAAAATGTTTATTATTAAAAGCTCAGTGATCCAAAGCAATAAAAACTTTTCAAACTGTGTAGAAAATTATTATTTTGACCCAAGACTGATAATCGGGCAGATTTCTTGCTGTGCATTTAATATTGTGGTACCAGTGCCAGTAGTCCTAAGTATTCTGTTTTACTTGGAATTCTGCCCAGCACTCGTGTTAAGATTATCTGCCAATACCTGTTTCATCATCAAGCAATCAACACTATCCTGGAATGAATCATTACTACATCTGATAATAATAAGTATTCTCAGTTGGGACCAATAAAAAACCCTAAACTGTTGACAATGATGCCCAACATGCATTTTAGGTCAAAACTATGGAGTACAAAATGGACAGAACCATTGTACAAACTGACCTGAAGGAGAATGCACTTTAATAATAAAACTGCTTTCCAAGTCTTTTTTGAATTGTTTATTGAATTGCTCTGCACATATAAGTTACCCTAAGTTCACTGGATCTCTTACAATTAAATAGATTTTTTAAGACTGAATAAAGAGTCTGCTTTCTTCTAAACAGTGCCATTCTTGCCTATTGGCTGGAGTGGGGTTTCCAATAGGACTGCAGCTAAACTGGAGTACTTTACTCCATAACTCATCTCTAATAGCTACAGTAAAGGGTATTAGATGAGATCGGTGCTCATTTAATAAGCCTTCAAATGCAGACCAGGTCACATGATCCAGCCATGAGTCATCATTGTTGGTCGCACAACACCCACTTTTCTGTAAATGCCTGTATGAAAGGCATCTTCTTGTTCTTTAGCTGATAGCTGGTCCTTTTATGCAGGCCAACTATTGGGAATGAACATTTCTATGAACACTCATTCAGCTTATAATCAGCCCATGCAAGAGTCTAGGTGGTCTAGGTATCTATTGAAAACAATACACACTCTGATTAAAATTTTATGTATAATATATATATATATATATATATATATATATAGTGATCCCTCAACATATGGTGGTAATTTGTTCCAAATTAACCATCGTTACTTATTGCATGTTGAGGGATCCATGCAATAATAATAGATAAAGTTATACTCGCGTGTCCCCGCCGCTCCAAACCGTCACCGCTGCCCTACATTTCCCTCTCCATCGCCGTCATTACGTCGCTGCGTATGCCACTCCTATTGGATGACGGGATGGCACGCGCAGCGACGTGATGACAACAAAGGAGAGCGACGCCCATGCAGCTGAACATGAAGAGGACGGTCCGGAGTGGGGCACATTAAACGGCTATCCGGCAGCAGCGGAAACAGTCTGCGCTGCCAGATAGCCGTATATGCGATGGCTCCGACATACCAACGCATCGTATGTTGATGCTGCCTTCAACATGCGATGGCCCCTGAGAGGCCATCGTATGTTGGGGCCATCGTAAGTCGTGAGGTTCACTGTAATGTCTAAAGGTAGTTTTACACACAGCGTTTTGATTTAATGCCTCTGCACTTTATGATGCAATGTTTTCAGTCAAAGCCAAGAGAGAATGGAAAGAGAAATAGAGGAAACATTTACACGTCTGTTTTCTGCAGGTTCCTAATATGGTTTTGGTTAAAAAACACGAAAATTACAGTGGAAGCCGGCACTCTTTAAAATCTTCTTTTCTTTATTGCAGAAATATTAAAACAGGAGACATACAGCAAAGAGTAAAGTCCAGATTCAGGACAACAGCATGGTTGACGCATTTCAGGTCATTGACCCTTTCACGAAAAAGGGTTATCTATCCAGCTATCTAGCTATCATCTATCTATATGATATCTGTCATCTATCTATCTATAATCTATCTATCCATCTCATATCTACCTATCTATCATCAATAATTCTATCAAATTTACTATGTTGCAGTCAGAAGCCAAATCTCTTTTCTGTGTGTCTGTCACTGTTAACACTAATAGTATTATGTTTCCTACATAAGTAAAGTCAGCTAACCAGAACTAAAAAATTATCCTTATTTCAGCAATGAATGTTAACCATAAATCTTAACACACAATGATTGATGTTCCAATGGAATTTCAGAATACTGGGTTCAGTTGCACTTAGGCTAGGATTCCGCTTGGCTTTTTTTCTGGCAGTTTTTGGAAAACTGCCACTGCAGTTTTTGAGCCTAAGTCAGAAGTGGATCCATAAGGAATAGGACATACTATACTTATCCTCCCTTATGGATCCACTTCTGACTTTGGCTCAAAAACTGCAGTGGCAGTTTTCCAAAAACTGCCAGAAAAAAACCCAAGTGGAATCCTAGCCTAAGACTGTTATCAACACTGAAAATAATAGCATTGATTTTTTTTTTTTTTACTATTTAACATTTAGTTTCATAGTTGTTCTTGATTGTAAGAAAATTACTCACATTCTGAAAACAGAAAATAAAGAAAATAACCATTACTCACATGATAAGTCCCCTGCCACTCCATTGTTGCTGAGGCTCTGGTCTTCCCTGCAAGTCCTGCAGCCATGATGGCATGTGTAACTACTGTGGGTGAACCTCGCCAGTGGGGCTGGTACTTACCAATGCAGCAGGTTCCTAGTCCGTATGCATCTTTCTCTTCCCGCCCGCCTATTCGTTGCAGCTTCTGCATGTAGTTCTAGCCTGCAGCGGGATTTAAAGGGTCAGTGCATTACACTTAGTTCTTTCTCTACCTATCCCTGTTTACTTAAGTCTGAATTAGGTTCCTTGCTGCTTCAGCCATGGTGTTGGTTGCTAGTGTTACTAACGAAGGTGTGCTATTCTTATTCCATTATGCTTTTTATCTAGACATGTGGCTGCTTCCCGAACTCTGATTTCATCTGACCTCCTCTCCACCTGACTCTTCCGTTGCCAACTTGGATTTCTGACCTGAACCTGTGCCATCTGCTTTGGCCTGTTTTAGAGTACACCTCTGCTTCATCCTTGGCAGTGTATTTTCTCTCTAGTGTACAACCCAACCTGCTGACTATGCCTCTTGCCTTTTTTTCTCTGGTCTGCTGGGTTAGCCACTAGCCACAGTAGAACTATTCTTGTGGAATACCCTGGTACCAACTAGCAGCAGAAGTCCAGCTCCCTTATCGTGAACTTGTAAAGGGTGAAGACCTTGTTGGGGACATAGGAGGAGATTTATCAAAATGTGTCCAGAGGAAAAGCTGAGTTGCCCATAGCAACCAATCAGATCGCTTATTTCATTTTTAACAAGGCCTCTGTAAAATTAAAGAAGCAACCTGATTGGTTACTATGGACAACTCAGCAACTTTTCTTTTTTTTTAACCTTTTTTCTGAATATTTTAATGATTATACGTAATTATTTTAAGTTACATAAGGGCTTCTGACTATGCGTGAAGCAGCACATTGGAAACTTGATTTCAGCAAGGGCTTAAAGCTTGGAAAAATGTCACCAAATATGTTACTATGTTTTTTCTCAAAGCAAATAGATAGGGTAACTGGATCACTATAAAGCATTCCCTAGGATATATGTGGGGTAGCCCTTGGGGGGTGTTGGTAGTGTTGGCTCCGGCTCATCTCCGAACACCCATTGCGGCAATTTTGGTGAGCACGGTCATGCACTTGGCAAGCTTGATCGAGGTATGACCTCAGGGCTGGAGGAGGAAGAATAGGCCGCCTCTGGCGGGGTACTCACAGCAGACTCCTCCGATGGGATCTCGGCCCACGAGCCCCAGGTTCTGTGGCGAGGGGACAATCTCACCGGTGATGCACCTCCAGGTGTCCCTGCGCTCTCTGCTGGAGGTGTCTCTGGCCAATCGTCGTCATCATCAGGCAGTGGGGGAAGATTGCAGGCCCCCTCTTCGTCTAATGACAACCGCTGCAGATGGTCAGCAAGCTCTTGAAAAAGTTGGGCTGCGACTGCCACAACTTTCCGTGCTTCCGGCACCATTTTGCTAGCTTCACCATGTGGAACGCTGCTCTCTGCCATGTCTGTACTCTCCGGCTCTCCGTGCAGACTGAAGAGGTCGCTGTGCATGGCGTCTTTTATAGTGGACTTCTCCAAAATGGCGCCCGGCAGGAAGGACACTATCGGTGCAGCCCCGACTTCCGGTCCCTCCAGAAATGACTCCTGTATCTCTGAGTTCCCTTTCGGCTGCGACACTGCAACTTGGTGGCCACGCCCAGGGGTGGGGCGTGGCGCAGTGCAGGCTTTCTTTGCGCACTTTTCCGGCAGCAGTTCGGCTCCGCCTGTGCCGACCGGACCAGAGGATCGCAGCATGAACTCATTGCGCAGTTTACACATCTTAGTTGTAACAGAATTTTCACCTCCCCCTTACTTTTCTCTTGGCCCCCTTGTATGGTGCACAGCAAGCACCGTTCTTGTACACAGCAACACGGTTTACAGCACATGAATAAAGTTCTTTTTCTGGGGGGGGAGTACACTTTCACTAATGGCGACTGTAGTAGGCAAACACCCGTATCCTGTTCGTGCAATGCCAAAAAGGCTTTGTGGTAGCCCTTGGGGGGTGTTGGTAGTGGGGGTATTGTTTCGGTAAATGAGGGGTTACTGTTAACTCAATAATTTGTGACGCCAGGCTGAGGGGTAGTATGCTGAGGTAATTCTCCGGCCTATCGCCGCCCTTCCCAGTAACGATAGGTGCATGTAATAAAATGACTGAAGATCCACAAAGTAGTTGAACTTTAACTTGAAGAACTTTACTTAGATGTTTGCGGTACATCCAATGAACAATACCAGTCTCTATATATCTCAATGATTGACAATTGTTGCGGACCTTACATGAAATTAAAGTCTCTGAATTTAGGGTAATTATTGCAGATCCGTCCGGATTTAGGGGATAGATAAGGTCCGGCGATCCTGCAGAGTGTTTAGGGTTTGATACACTCGCGATCCTAGATATATCAGCCGTTGCTGCAAGGCTCAGGCCTAACTCAATGTGATAGACAGCTGCGCAGATCCTGCTCGTTTGACAGCCCATGGAACAAGAGGGAGAACGATGGCCGCCGCTCCCTTATATGGGCAGGGGGCGGGGCGAATCTGATTGGTCAAAACATCTGTCATTCACTGTTACACAGTGTGCTGGGATTGACTACGTCCCAAGGACCTCCAAAGGTCCTCCAGCAGAAACACCATAGAGTTCACCCAATCACATGACCCGCAGGTCCTGCCATGCCATAGACAGGTAATTAACTATTTATAGGCATTGATATAATATTTACATGCTTCCTAAGTAAGCTATTAGTGCGATAACTATCTGGAGGAGAGGTGACCAGGGGTGAACTAGACAATGGGGACCCCGACGTCCTAGGGACTCTGGCTAAGGGGACCCACACACGCAGATACCGGATAAGATACGGTACCGGGACACCACATATGTGTATGTACAACATCAGTTATTATACTGTGACATCCATAATCAATATATGTGAATATATTGTGACAAGAATGGTCCTCAGGGATTATTTTCTCAAGGTACCTGTCGTATGTGGATACCAGTTTTCAGGAAGCACATATCTCATACAGAAAAAAGCAAAATATGGGGAATCCGGAAAATAGTTAAAATCTCTGGCAAGACTAAGTTTGCACGGCAATTTGGTAAGTCCTGTTATCGGGACTGGATTGTTATGGGATGAAAGGCTGGTTTGGAAGTGGGGCTTTCTTCATCTTACTGGGACAGTTCAGATTTACAGGTTAAACACCTATGGGGATAACCCCAATAATACCCTAAATTAAAATGGTATTACAAAGTAAAATTGTTAGCGCAAAGAACAAGCCTGTATATGGATTTTTAGGTGGAAAATTTAAAGTGTTATAGTTTTTAGAAGGTGAGGAGGAAAAAACGAAGTGCAAAAATGCCAATAAGGGAAGGGGTTTCACAGGGCATTTTAGGGCTGCCCTCCTCAGAACTCCAACTCTCATCAGAGGCAGGGCCGTTTGAAGGAATTTGGGGGCCCCAAGTAAAATGGACACGGAGGGCCCCCCCCTTGACGTGAGCGAATGTCGATACGAGGCCCCCACATTTGGTGCAGCACAGTTCCCCCCACGTTAGGTGCGGCACAGTTCCCCCACATTAGGTGCGAAACAGTTCCCCCCACGTTAGGTGCGGCACAGTTCCCCCCACGTTTGGTGCGGCACAGTTCCCCCCACATTAGGTGCAGCAGAGTTCCCCCCATATTAGGTGCAGCAGAGTTCCCCCCACATTAGGTGCAGCAGAGTACTCCCCACATTAGGCTAGCAGTGTTCCCCCACATTAGGTGCAGTATAGTTCCCCCACATTAAGTGCAGTATAGTCCCCCACATTAAGTGCAGTATAGTTCCCCCACTTTAGGCAGTATAGTTCCCCACATTAGGTGCTGTACATTTCCCCCACATTATGCTGTAGTTCCCCCACAATAGTTGCAGTATAGTCCCCCAACATTAGGTGCAGTATAGTTCCCCACATTAGGTGCAGTATAGTTCTCCACATTAGGTGCAGTATAGTTCTCCCCACATTAGGCTATAATTCCCCCACATTAGGTGCAGTATAGTTCCCCCACATTAGGTGCAGTATAGCCCCCAACATTAGGTGCAGTATAGTTCCCCAACATTAGGTGCAGTATAGTTCTCGACATTTGGTGCAGTATAGCCCCCAACATTAGGTGCAGTATAGTTCCCCAACATTAGGTGCAGTATAGTTCCCCACATTAGGTGCAGTATAGTTCTCCACATTAGGTGCAGTATAGTTCTCCACATTAGGTGCAGTATAGTTCCCCAACATTAGGTGTAGTATGTTCCCCCACAGACATACAGCCTCCAGCCATACAGTGTATGGCTGGAGGCTGTATGCCTGTTTACTGCCCTACTTCAGTGCTCCGACCACTGCTCCTCTGGTCCAGCCACCATAGCAGTAGGTCCCGGGACTGGAGGAGCGGTGGTCGGAGCACTGAAGCTGATGTGCCGCTGGTCACTTACCATGCTGGCCAGCGCATGTCCTGTTCGCTGCTCCGCTCCTCTGCGTTGCTTTCTAATGGGCGCACGCACGGGACGTCCCTGCGAGGGCCGAGAGGGTTAACAGGGGCATTGGATGTCCTTAATAGGGATGTTCTTAATTGTGACGTATCTGCGACTGCATGCATTATATACACACACAACACACTGTACACATTACATACTGTACATGCATGCTTCATACACACACACATACTGTACACATTATATACTGTACATGCATCATACACACACACACACACTGTACATATTATATACTGTACATGCATCACACACACAACACACTGTACACATTACATACTGTACATGCATGCTTCATACACACACATACTGTACACATCACATACTGTACATGCATGCTTCATACATACACACTGCACACATTACATACTGTACATGCATCACACACACATACTGTACACATTACATACTGTACATGCATGCTTCATACACACACACATACTGTACATGTTTCATACACACACACTGTACACATTACATACTGTACATGCATCATACACACACTGTACATATTACATACTGTACATGCATCATACACACAACACACTGTACACATTACATACTGTACACATTACATACATGCATGCTTCATACACACATATACTGTACACATTACATACTGTACATGCATCATACACACACACATACTGTACACATTACATACTGTACATGCATGCTTCATACACACACACTGTACACATTACATACTGTACATGCATGCTTCATACACACACATACTGTACACATTACATACTGTACATGCATCACACACACTGTACACATTACATACTGTACATGCATCATACACACACACTGTACACATTACATACTGTACATGCATCATACACACACAACACACTGTACACATTACATACTGTACATGCATGTTTCATGCACACACAGATACTGTACACATTACATACTGTACATGCATCATACACACACTTATACTGTACATATTACATACTACATGCATGCTTCATACACACACACATACTGTACACATTACATTCTGTACATGCATCATACACACACATACTGTACACATTACATACTGTACATGCATGCTTCATGCACACACACTGTACACATTACATACTGTACATGCATTATACACACAGATACTGTACACATTACTTACTACATGCATGCTTCATACACACACATGCTGTACACATTACATACTGTACATGCATGCTTCATACACACACATGCTGTACACATTACATACTGTACATGCATCATACACACACAGATACTGTACACATTACTTACTACATGCATGCTTCATACACACACATACTGTACACATTACATACTGTACATGCATGCTTCATACACACACTGTACACATTACATACTGTACATGCATGCTTCATACACACACTGTACACATTACATACTGTACATGCATGCTTCATACACACACTGTACACATTACATACTGTACATGCATCATACACACACACTGTACACATTACATACTATACATGCATTACACACAAACACACACACATACTGTACACATTACATACTATACAGTACATGCTTCATACACACACACTGTACACATTACATACTGTACATGCTTCATACACACACACAGATACTGTACACATTACATACTGTACATGCATCATACACACACACACACTGTACACATTACATACTGTGCATGTACCATACACACACAGATAGAATAGATCAGTGTTTCCCAACCAGGATGCCTACAGAGGTTGCAAAACTACAGCCTTTGGCTGTCCGGGCATGCTGGGAGTTGTAGTTTTGTAACAACTGGAGGCATCCTGGTTGGGAAACACTGATATAGATACACACATGCACTTTACATATAGTCATCCACAGTAGTAACACACACACAGGCACAGTACACACACACACACACATATATATATATATATATATATATATATATATAACTAAACGGGATGAGTATTTAACTCAGGAAGAGTCCACCACTTCTGGTGTGACGGAGCTTTCAAGGGCCACTAAGCACTCCGCAGGCATTCTGGATAGTGGAATATGCAAGCTCATTACATCACCTTATCAGGCGATGTTCCCTGGTATCAGCTTAACTCCAGTTATGGAATATAAAAAGCTAATCAGGATTAATGCCAAGCCAGAACTCACTCTCACACTCTCTCGAAGGAAAGAGCACCCATCTGCAGACAGCTGTTTTAGGTCTCTTATTGAAAGCTGAGGTACGTGCTCTCAAATCACCCAAGTGCAAGTAAAAAGTGCAAGTGTTCACACAAAAAAAACGTGCACGAGGATGCGGTCTATCGCAAGCCCTTCTCCGAAAGGAGAGAGGCCCCCCAACAAACCAAACCCTTCGCCTCCGGGCCAAAAGGCACCTGCGAGGTTCCAGGTACGATGTCCCCTTTCGCCGAAGCTACTCAGGGACCGAAAGTGTTCCCAGCAAACAACTAGGCGTTAACCAGGTTGTCACCAAGGAACCAGTAAAACCGGTTTGGCATCCTGCCGAAACAGGATGCCACGGGGCATAGCAGGGAGGTGAGGAACTTAATGGCCACACACACCTCCCCTAGACCAGCAGGAGGGACACCCAGAAGGGCTACCGCACCCTACCAAATCCTAGTGAACAAACGAACACAAAAAGTGGACACAGTGACAAAAAAAAAAACGGGATTAATGCCAAGCCAGTACTCTCTCTCTCCAGAAGGAAAGAGCACCCATCTGCAGACAGCTTTATTTTCCGTTCAGTCATTACAAGTCATACAATAAATTACAGTCACACAAAGCATGATAGTACAATACACAGCAAAGGTTCCCTAAGCTATACATCGCACACCATGCTACTCTAACACTCAGCTCAATCCTGTAGTAGAAAGGCACAAGAGATCGAACAACAAAACAATACAATCTGTGATTGGGGTAGGGGTGTGGGCGACTATGTGGGGGTGGGGAGGGGGCGGATCACAGGGCCAAACTGCTGGGCTGTATCTTCAGGGAGACATGGGAGAAGGAGAGGGGTCTTCACTCCTCTTCCTCTCTCATCAACGGCTGGGCTGTCCAAGATGCAATTGTCTCTAAGCAGGTTCTTGATGAACCTGCTGCAGTCCTGGACGAACATGTTTTCCCTGTTGATCATGAGGCGGTTCCTGGCAAGCCACACTGCGTCCTTAAAACAGTTCATAAGGTGCCAGGCCTCCTGGATGGCTTCCACGTCGTGGGTCCCAGGGAACAGACCGTAAAGCACCGAATGGTACGATAGGCAGCTCCTGGGTACAGAGTCTCTGAGTTCATGTTCTAGGGCGTCCAACAGACCCTGTGCAAAGGGGCACTGCCAAAACACGTGAAAAGATGTTTCCTCCACGTAGGGGCACCGGGGGCAGTACCGGATCTTGCACAGGTTGCGGGCATGCATGAATGACCTGAGAGAGAGACCTCCCTTGACGGCCATCCACGACAAGTCCTTGTGTCCATTGGTAAGCCGCTTTGAGGCCACATTATTCCAAACTGTCTCTGCAGTGGCTGCGGGGAGTTCCGGAACCAGCTCAGTCAAGTCCTTAGCTCGGATGAGCTTGTGGATTGTCTTCGGCTTCCATAGGTCGGGTTTCAGTCCTTCCAGCTGGTGCTCCCTCACAAACCGGACAACATCCCCATAGAACCAGGGAGTGTTCCAGTTGTAAGGGATAGAGCTGTCCCACTTGTCCCAGCCCAGCTGTCTCCAGAGGGGCATGAGAAGCAAGTGAGACATGGACCTGCCCACTGAGCCAGTCTTTTCAACAAGAGTCCGCTGCACGGTGACACATGCAAAGGAGGCCCTCAGCAGAGTGGGGATATCGGGTATTCCCTTCCCACCCTTGCGGGGCTCCTTGTACATCACAGTCGTCTTGACAGTGGTATGGGGAGGCCAGGCCTGTGCGGTACTGGAGAACAGGCAAAACTTCACTCCGCAGAACAAGTTCCAGCTAAGCTGATACCAGGGAACATCGCCTGATAAGGTGATGTAATGAGCTGATTTGCATATTCCCCTACCCAGAATGCCTGCGGAGTGCTTAGTGGCCCTTGAAAGCTCCGTCAAACCAGGAGTGGTGAACTCTCCCTGAGATAAATACTCATCCCGTTTAGTCTAAGGACCCTCATCTCAGCCAAGCCAGATTACCCTGCGCTGTACTGATGAGGGGCAAGTACCCCAAAACAGCTATCTGCGGATGGGTGCTCTTTCCCTCTGGAGAGAGAGAGTTCTGGCTTGGCATTAATCCCGATTAGCTTTTTATATTCCGTAACTGGAGCTAAGCTCATACCAGAGAACATTGCCTGATAAGGTAATGTAATGAGCTGATTTGCATATTCCCCTACCTATACATATATATATATATATATATATATATATATATATATATATATATCCACACACACACACCCTTATACACATATATATACAGCAGGGACACCTACTTTAGTCAGGCCCCAGTTGCACAGCCTCTGCGGTCTCCTCTCCTCAAAGCTCTCTCCTCCCCCCTCCTCCTGCTTAGACGGCTGAAGGCTGAGAGAAGAGGGCTGAGGGAAGATGCCAACTGCAGCGGGGGTGGGGGGAGCGTGATTGTGGTGGGATGAGAAGAACTCCAAAGCTGCAAGTGAGTTTATTTAAAAAAAAATGTCAGGCATTTGTCCGGCCCTGGTGATGGGGGGAATTGCCCGTCGCTACAGGACGGGCAAGCACTAGTTCTGCTCGGGGCCCCCCTGCCTACTCGTGGCCCCAAGCAATTGCTTGGTTTGCCTGTACTATAGCGACGGGCCTGATCAGAGGTTCCTCACAGCCTTCAAGTACAGACTTAGTTACACCTTTTGTAATCGGCCTCAGTACCTGTGCTGACCTTCGGCCAACCTGTAAATCTGTAGTAACACCTCAAACAAAGTATTTATGAAACAAGTGTTCTGTGCTCAAGTGTGAGTTAAAACTGGGTTCATTCTGTCATAGTCTGTCTTATTATACCGCTTGTGCCACTGAAATTAATTCCTTTTACCGGACTTTCTTTTTCATCTCACTCTGACTCACTATCACTAACTTTTCTGCATGAGACTCTCAGACATAAGTGACGCTCTAAAATCAATACACCATCCTGTCTGACGTTTCGCCAGTAAACCTGGCTTTATCAAAGACTGGAAGCATGGCGTGTGTTTGATTGTTTGACGATCTATAGACTATGCAGGTGGCATCATACCTACGCCATCCGCCGGCGTCTCGATGATTCAATCCGGTACCTCTGCGTCATCATCCTGTGACACGTAATACTTCTCCATGCGCTTGGTCAGATGACCGGCGGCTTCCGATCATGTGACCTTAATGTCACATAATCTGCTTACTCTCGCTATCCCACAAGTTCACGCATGCAGGAAAACTTTTTGTATTCTCCTGTGCAAAGGCTCGCGCATGCGGGAAAACTTATTGTATTCTCCTATGCCAAGGTTAGATTTGCGCTTGTAGCTGGACTTAGTTTCACCACTGTATAGTGGATCTGTTACACTATGTGTTGCCCGACCTTCATTATGTCTCTTGCCTGATGCGCTTATGGGGGAGATTTATATATATTTTTTGATGCATAAAAACCTATCTATACACAGATGGGCTAGATTTTCACACTTTCCAATGGGCAAAATGGCCCATTATAGTACTCAATAGTCCTTAAGTACTTTGCTTCAACTTCTTCTGGGCCATTTGGGCCAGGTACTCCTGTGCAAAACACATTTATATATCTGTATTTATACTGAGATCTAATTTGTTTATGGAGCTTATTCCATTATTTCACTGTGTCATAGCCCACGGTAGTACCCTATATATCTTAATATTGCATACATCTGGTTATTTATGCACCATCGTGACTATTAGTCATGTCACTACATATGTGACATATTATTTGTATTCTTGTCACTAATCATATAGATTGATTCTCTTGTTTTTATTTTCTAGGTTTAATTTCACTGTCATCCTTCTGTTCCGGGTTCTCATCTTAATTATGTTGGTCATTATGATTTGATATTACTTAAAAGCCATTAGTTAATATATATTCAAATTGCCAAAAAATGTGATGTGGGAATTGAGTAGATCAAATAGTTTGAAAAGTCTTTCATTATCTCTTACATTCATTTACTCTAAGAATGCTGAAAAGGAAAAACCTTCATTCAGGCCTATTGGACTACGGCTCATCAGCCGTGGGATGTACTAATCTCATATGTGTGGCTAAAGGTGCATCTACATCAGTCCTGAATGTACTGATGTGTTTGCACACTCTTTTGCAGAATTCTTGTCTTGTCTTTCCCACATAGAGTTTCGGGCACAAACATTGTGCCACATTAATTACATTCTTTGTTCCGCAATTAATAAAATCCCAAATTTCATAAGTTCTGTCATCTGCTGGATTCTATAAAGGGAGAGCACTATAGTTTTTGGTGATGTGTTTGGTTTGTACACACCTCACATTTTATTTTGCGGACGGTACATTGATGATATTTTAATTTTCTGGGACGGCACTGTAGATTTATTTTCAGTATTTGTGACCAAATTAAAAAACAATAAAGTGGGAAAAAAATTCCCCTCTGAAATAAGAGGAAGATCCATAAATGTTTTAGATATCACAATCTACATTGATGGTAACAACAAAATTCAAACTAACATCTTTCGTAAGCCAACCACTATGAACAGCTTCTTACATTGGGGAAGCTGGCATCTAACTTTCCCACAGGCCAATATCTCAGAGCAAGACGTAACTGCTCTGAGGATCATAACTTCTCAATTGAAAGCAAAAACTTGTTTCAGAAGTTTCAACAAAGAGGGTATCCGGCAAAATATATGCGCAAAGCCTTTAATAGAGTTAATCAACGAGTAGAACAACTCTGTTGGATAATGCACAAACAAAAACAACTTAGAGTAAAGTGATTAGATCTGTAGTAACATATGACGCATATGCAGGACAAGTCCATAGAATTTTACAAAGTAGCATGTGCTACTTTCAGATCCGGATCTTAAAGAGATAATAGGCCCTAGACCAAGCATTACATACTGAAGAGGACAACATTTATGGGATTTATTGATGCATAGTCACCATGTAGAGGAAAAAACAGTATCCTCTAGACTGACATGGCTATCTACATCTACAAAAGGATCGTTTCCACTGTGTTAATTGCAAATACATACAGTACTTAAAACTAAGAGTTTCAAGAATCCAGCAGATGACAGAACTTATGAAATTTTGGTGTAATGATGCTGGATGTGGATCCACTGAGCTGTGTGGCAGATGACTAGGGCCGTATCGGGGAGCGGAGTCTCAGGTGCCGCTGGTCTTCACCAGAGCCCGCCTCAAGGCAGGATGGGCTTGCTGTGGCAGGCGGCACCCAGGTCGCTACCCCCGATATGACTAAACCACACAGGTAGCTGGGCGAGGCAAGGTACAGAGGATGAGGCAGATGTGTAGTAGAAAGGTCAAGGCAGGCAGCAAGGAAGCGTAGTCAAATAACGTAGCGGAAGGGTCAAGCAACAGACACAGGAACGCTTGATCTCAGGCTATGGGGCACTGAAGATCCAGCAGGGAAGAGGGGGTGGAGCTGCCTTAAATAACATAGCAGAAGGACCAGGCACCAATCAGTGATGCACTGGTCCTTTAAATCTCAGGAAGCTGGCGCGCGTGCTTGGAACCAGAGAGCAGAGCAGGAGCAGGTAAGGGACGGGTCTCAATTCGCATGCGGGCGTGTCCCACAATGCGAATCTCGACCCGGCCAGGAGAGCGGGGCAGTGAGCGCTCAAGGTCATCGTAACAGTACCCCCCCTTAGGTCTCCCCCTCTTTTTGGAGGACAAGAATTTCTGAATAAGGTCACGGTTCAAGATGTTGTCCTGCGGCTCCCAAGAGCTCTCCTCCGGCCGGAATCCTTCCCAATCCACAAAGAAAACTCTAATAAACTTGGAGTCCAAAAACTCTTTAAAGATATAAACATGAGAGGTACCAGTGATGGGAGTAGGTGAGATGACTTTTTTAGAAAAGCGGTTGTGGATGACAGGTTTCAAGAGGGAGACATGGAAGGAATTCAGAATCTGGAGAGAGGATGGCAAATGGAGAGAGTAGGCCATGGAATTTAGATGTTTCTTGATTTTATAGGGACCCAGATAGCGAGGGCTCAGCTTATAACTGGGTACCCTGAAGCGGATATACTTGGACGACAAACAGACTCTGTCACCAGGAGAGAAAATGGGAGGAGGATGCCTTTTCTTGTCCGCTTGAGACTTCATACGAGACGTGGCATGCAATAGCGAGCGACGTGTCGTCTGCCAAATGGTGGAAAAATTCAGACCTTGCTCAACAACTGCAGGAACTCCAGAGGAAGAAGACAAGGGAAGAGGAGGATGAATTCCATAAATCACAAAGAAAGGCGAAGTCCCAGTGGATTCAAAATGCCTATGATTGTATGAGAACTCTGCCCAAGGAAGTATATCAACCCAGTCGTCCTGACGAGTGGAGATGAAATGACGAAGATAGTCTCCTAAGACCTGATTCACCCTCTCAACCTGTCCATTAGATTGGGGCAGAGGAAAAATCCAGCTTAACTTTGAGACGTGAACAGAGGGCCTGCCAGAACTTTGAGATGAACTGGACTACACGGTCGGACACAATATGAGAAGGCAGTCCATGTAAACAGAAGATGTGGCAAAGGAAAAGCTTAGTAAGCTGTTGTGCAGATGGAGGTCCAGACAGTGGCACAAAATTAGTCATTTTATAAAATCGGTCCACTACCACCCAGATGACCGTATTGCCACCAGAAGACCAAAGGTCATAGAAATATCAGTCCAGAGAAGCTCTGGGACTGGCAAAGAAGATGACCCCACTTCAAGACTTGGAGTCTTACACGGGGAGATACGTAAATTTTTCCAGAAGGCTGGCGCTACAGAGATGAGACGCTCAGGAGGAATAATATGCTGAGGAAGAGACTCCCGGTCACGAACATCAGAAGACCTGGAAAGAGCATCTGCTGGAAGGAAGTGAATCTAGAAGTCAAATCTGGAGAAGAACAGAGACCATCGACCCTGCCGTGGGTTGAGTTGATGGGCTGTCTGAAGATAGAGCAGGTTCTTATAATCAGAATATAAAGTAATCGGATGTACAGAGCCCTCCAAGAGATGACGCCATTCTTCCAAATCCAGCTTTATTGCCAAGAGTTTGCAATCTCCAAAAGTATAGTTTTTCTCCGCAGGAGAGAAGGTTTTAAAGAAGAAACCGCAGGTTACAATTCTTCCCTTAGAAGACTTTTGCGTTAAAACGGCACCAGCTCCATCTGAAGAAGCATCTACCTCCAAAAGAAATGGCTTGCCTGGGTTGGGTCTTGACAAAACCGGAGCTGAAGCGAAGGTGGACTTTATCTGTTTTAAATTCTCTTCAGCCTCTGGAGTCCAGACCTTGGGATTAGAAGTCTTCTTTGTAAGAGAAACAATGGGCGCTACAAAGGTGGCGTAATGAGGGATAAATTGCTGTTAGTAATTGGCAAAACCAAGAAAGCACTGAATAGCTCTTAAGCCAGAAGGTCGAGGCCAGTCCAATACAGAGGGCAACCTGTTAGGGTCCATTTGAAGATTTTGACTAGTAATGATATATCCCAGAAATGGAAGACTGTTTTTTCGAAAATACACTTCTCAAGTTTGGCATAGAGATGATTGTCGCAGACACGTTGTAAGACCTGCTGGATGTGTGAACGATGAGTCTGAACATTGGGCGAGTAGATGAGAATATTGTCCAACACAGGTGTATAAGAGGTCACAAAAGATATCATTGACGAACTCCTGGAAGACTGCTGGAGCATTACAGAGTCCGAACGATATCACAAGATACTCAAAATGTCCGTCACGAGTGTTAAACGCAGTCTTCCATTTGTCACCTTCTCATATGCGAATCAAGTTATAGGCTCCTCAAAGGTCAAGTTTGGAGAAATTCCTTGCTCCACGCAGACGATCAAATAATTCAGAGATTAACGGAAGTGGGTAGCGGTTCTTGACGGTAATGTTATTCAAACAGCTATAGTCAATGCAAGGTCGCAGAGAACCATCTGTTTTTTTCCACAAAGAAGAATCCGGCTCTGGCAGGGGAGGAAGACTTCCTGATTAAGCCTTTTTGAATATTTTCTTGGATGTATTCTGACATGGCCTGAGTTTCGGGAATAGACAAAGGGTAAATTCTGCACTGTGGAGTTGCAGCCAAGAAAGGCTAAGCAGAAGAGCGGAGGTACAATGAGGAAGTACATAGAAGGTCAAGTTCTCCGTATGCAAGACTCTGACCTGCATAGACAACGGTTCAGTGCGAAATAGCACAGTACAGTCCAGATTTTCTCCATTGACCGTAGAGATGTACGAAGGCTTCAACAGGCGAGACACCAGTAGACAATACTTATGTACCAAGGCGGTATCAATAGTCCAGGAAGGCAAGAATGGAAATAATCTCTTTGGAGGGTTGAGAAAGCTAGACCATCAAATTCAAGTGTGGAGAGGAGGTATTCTCACCTAGGGAAGCCTCTCCCACAAAGCCTAGGTGCGAGGGTTTCCCTGTGACTGTGGACACACAGGACAGTCTCTGAGGAAATTATCTGCACTGGTGCAGTAAAGGCAAAGATTCTCAGCTCGTCAGCAAGTTCTTACCTGCAGAGTCAGGGCGAGGCCGATCCACCTGCATAGTCTCCACTGCTGGAAGCAACGTAGAAGGTTAAGGTGGATGCTGAAAGACTGGTGTCAGACGAGGAAATCGCCGAAGTCGTGCAGATTCCCTTTCCTGATGTTGTTCCTCACGCTGTTGAGAGAAACGGATATCAATCTGAGAGGCCAGCTGTATGAGATCACTCAGAGTAGAGTAGTATGGTTAGAAAGTCCTCTTTTGAAAGTGGCGCAAAGAGCTTCATTATTCCAAGATAGCTCTGATGCCAGGGTACGAACAGAGGAGTTGCCCTGAGAAAGACTCACCAAGGCAGTCTCAGTGGAAGAAGCTCTTGCAGGTTCTTCAAAGACACCTCAGAATTCTGTCAAGAAAGCCTGAAGACTAGCTGTGAGTAGATTGCTGCGATCCCATAACGAGGTTGCGAAAGGCCAGAGCCCTTCCAGTTAACAGACTGATGACAAAGGCCACCTTCGCTCGTTCCGTAGGGAACTGTTCCGCCATTAGCTCAATGTGCATGGAGCATTGTGTCACAAATCCACGACAAGACTTGGGATCCTAGCTCATAATTCTCAGGTAGAGACAGACGGAGCTCGGATCCCCTGGCGACTGCAGGAGCAGGAGGCAACACTGGAGCAGAAGAAGGCTGTGGCTACTGAAGTTGTTGCTGGACAGAAAGCAACTGCTGCCTCACAATTGGTTTAACTGTTGCGCCTGCTGAGCCAACTGCTGCGACTGGAGAGTCACGATAGAGAAAAGATCTGGATTCTTGGGCAGAGGTACCCCAGCGGGATCCATGGCCAGATCTTGCTGTAATGATGCTGGATATGGATCCACTGACCTGTGTGGCAGATGACTAGGGCCGTATCAGGGAGCGGCGTCTAAGGTGCAGCTGGTCTTCACCAGAGCTTGCCGCAAGGCAGCATGGCTTGCTGTGGCAGGCGGCACCCAGGTCGCTACCCCCGATATGACTCGACCACACAGGTAGCTGGGTAGGCGATGTACAGAGGATGAGGCAAAGGCGTAGTCAGACTTAGCAGAAAGATCACGGCAGGCGGCAAGGAAGCGTAGTCAAATAACGTAGCGGAAGGGTCAAGTACACGGGCAAGCAACATACACAGGAACGATTAATCCCAGGCTATGGGGCACTGAAGATGCGGCAGGGAAGAGGGGGCGGAGCTGCCTAAATTAACATAGCAGAAGGACCAGGCACCAATCAGCGGTGCACTGGTCCTTTAAATCTCAGGAAGCCGGCACATGCGCCCTAGGAGGCGTGGGCGTGCGTGCCAGGAACCAGAGCAGCAGAGCAGGAGCAGGTCATGATTCACATGAGGGCGCGTCCCGCGATGCGAATCGCGGCCCAGCAGGGAGAGCGGGCGATGAGAGCGGAACAAAGAATGTAATTTATGTGGCACAATGTTTGTGCCCGAAACTCTATGTGGGAAAGACAAGACAAGAATTCCGCAAAAGAGTGGGCAAACACATCAGTACAATCAGGACTGATGTAGATGCACCTTTAGCCACACATATGGGATTAGTACATCCCACTAACAAATTTGCCATCAAGTTCTGGGGCCTAGGGAAGATGAATATGGGCCCCAGGAAAGGGGATATAGACAAAGTACTACTGAAGGAGGAAGCCCAATAGATCTACAGGCTGATGAGCCGTGGTCCAATAGGCCTGAATGAAGGTTTTTCCTTTTCAACGTTCTTGGAGTAAATTAATGTAAGGGATAATGAAAGACTTTTCAAACTATTTGATCTACTCAGTTCCCAAGTAGTGTCATAACATTGTTTTGGCAATTTGAATATATATTAACTAATGGCTTTTAAGTATTATCAAATCACAATGACCAACATAATTATAATACTTATCAGTAAGATGAGAATCTGGAACAGAGGGATTACAGTGAAATCAAACCTAAAAGATAAAAACAAGAGAATCAATCTATATGATCGGTGACAAGAATACAAATAATATGTCACATATAAGTAGTGACATGACTAATAGATAAGATGGTGTATAAATAACCAGCTATATGCAAAATAAAGATATACAGTCATGGCCGTAAATTTTGGCACCCCTGAAATTTTCCATGAAAATGAAGTATTTCTCACATAAAAGGATTGCAGTAACACATGTTTTGCTATATACATGTTTATTCCCTTTATGTGTATTGGAACTAAACCAAAAAAGGGTGGAAAAAAAGCAAATTGGACATAATGTCACACCAAACTCCAAAAATGGGCTGGACAAAATTATTTGCACCCTTTCAAAATTGTGGAAAAATATGATTGTTTCAAGCATGTGATGTTCCTTCACCCCTCAACTACTGAGCTCTTTTTCACCTTAAATGGGCACTGTCAGATACAGAAAACTTTTGATATGTTGTAAAGCATGCAAAACCAAAGCCAGTCAAACAACTGCCCCCCCCCTGCCTGCTTGGACACATACTAGTCCTGCTGTGTCCATGCATCATAACCATGTCATGGACACACTTCCTTGATTGACAGCTGTGAGCACAGGGCTCACAGCTGGAGGAAAAATCCTCCCACTGTCTCGGACTGGTGTCCCGGGACTTGTGTCCCGCTACTGTCAGTGAGGACAAGCTGGGATTTGTAGTTTTGCTAGGGGAGATGTGAGCAGACAGCATACTGAGGGAGGGGGTGGAGACCTGCACAGTGAGGCCACACCCCTCCATTTGAGAGGAATTCAGACTAGTGATCTAAATTAAAAGTGTAATAAAAAAAAATAAAGGTGCTAGACACATGGTCAGAATTAGGCACTGAGTGAAATATAAAAAAAAAATTTTGTTGGATCTGACGGGTACGCTTTAAGGACTGAGTCCTTTTTTGCAATTTTGACCACTGTCTTTTTATGCATTAATAACTCTGGGATGCTTTTACCGTTTATTCTGATTCCGAGAATGTTTTTTCGTGACATATTCTACTTTAACGTAGTAGTAAATTTTGGTCGTTACTTGCATCCTTTCTTGGTGAAAAATCCAAAAATTTCATGAAAATTTTGAAAATTTTGCACTGTCTAACTTTGAAGCTCTCTGCTTGTAAGGAAAAAGGAAATTCCAAATTATATACTGATTCATATATATAATATGTCTACTTTATGTTGGCATGATAAAGTTGCCATGTTTTTACTTTTGGAACACATCAGAGGGCTTCAAAGGTCAGCAGCAATTTTCCACGAAAATTTCAAAAGTGGAATTTTTCAGGGACCAGTTCAGTTTTGAAGTTGATTTGAGGGGCTTTCATGTTAGAAAAAAACCCTCATAAATTACCCCATTATAAAAACTGCACCCCTCAAAATATTCGAAATGACATTCAGAAAGTTTGTTAACCCTTTAAGTGTTTCACAGGAATAGCAGCAAAGTGAAGGAGAAAATTCAAAATCTTCATTTTTTACACTTGCATGTTCTTGCAGAACCATTTTTTGAATATTTACAAGGGGTAAAAGGAGAGAAATCCCCCCAAAATTTGTAACACCATTTCTCTCATGAAAGGAAATACCTCATATGTGGATGTAAAGTGCTCCATGGGTGCACTAGAGGGCTCAGAAGGGAAGGAGAGTCGATGGCATTTTGGAGAGTGAATTTTGCTGAAATGGTTCTTGGGGGTCATGCTGCATTTAGGAAGTTCCTGTCGTGCCAGAACAGCAAAAGAAAGAAAAAAACATGGCATGCTATTTTTGAAGTTACACCCCTCGAGGAACATAAAAAGGGGTACAGTGAGCCTTAACACCCCACAGGTGTTTGACGACTTTTCGTTAAAGTCGGATGTGTAAATGAAAAAAAAAATTTCACTAAAATGCAGTTTTTCCCCCCAAATGTAAAATTTTTACAAGGGGTAATTGGAGAAAACGCCCCCCAAAATGTGTAACCCCATTTATTCTGAGTATGGAAAAGCCTCCTGTGTGGACATCAAGTGCTCTGCTGGCGAACTACAATGTTTAGAAGAGAAGGAGTCACATTTGGCTTTTGGAAAGCAAATTTTGCTGAAATGGTTTTTGGGGGGCATGTCACATTTAGGAAGAACCTATAGTGCCAGAACAGAAAAAAAACACATGGCACACTATTTTGAAAACTACACCTCTCAAGGAATGTAACAAGGGGTACAGTGAGCCTTACCACCCCACAGGTGTTTGATGACATTTTGTTAAATTCAGATGTGTACATGGAAAAAAAAGACATTTTCACAAAAATTCTAGTTGTTCCCCAAATTTTACATTTTTACAAGGAGTAATAGGAGAAAATGCCCCTCAAAATGTGTAACCCCATTTCTTCTGAGTATGGAAATACCCCATGTGTGGACGTCAAGTGCTCTGCTGCCGCACTACAATGCTCAGAATAGAAGGAGCGCCATTGGGCTTTTGGAGAGAGAATTTGTTCGGAATGGTGCCAGAACAGTGGACCCCCCCCCCCCACATGTGACCCCATTTTGGAAACTACACCCCTCACAGAATTTAATAAGGGTGCAGTGATCATTTACACCCCACTGGTGTTTGACAGATCTTTGGAACATTGGGCTGTGCAAATTAAAAATTTAATTTTTCATTTTCAAGGACCACTGTTTCAAAAATCTGTCAGAAACCTGTGGGGCATAAAGGCTCACTGTACCCCTTATTCCATTCCGTGAGGGGTGTCGTTTCCGAAATGGGGTCACATGTGGGGGGGGGGGGGTCCATTGTTCTGGCACTATGAGGGCTTTGTAAACACACATGGCCTTCAATGCCGGACAAACTTTCTATCCAAAATCCCAATGGCGCTCCTTCTCTTCTGAGCATTGTAGTGCGCCAGCAGAGCACTTTACATCCAAATATGGGGTACCGTATATACTCGAGTATAAGCCGAGTTTTTCAGCACGATTTTTCGTGCTGAAAACACCCCCCTCGGCTTATACTCGAGTGAACTCCCCCACCCACAGTGGTCTTCAACCTGCGGACCTCCAGAGGTTTCAAAACTACATCTCCCAGCAAGCCCGGGCAGCCATCGGCTGTCCGGGCTTGCTGGGAGTTGTAGTTTTGAAACCTCCGGAGGTCCGCAGGTTGAAGACCACTGCGGCCTTCAACATCATCCAGCCCCCTCTCACCCCCTTTAGTTCTGAGTACTCACCTCCGCTCGGCGCTGGTCCGGTGCTGCAGGACTGTCCGGTGAGGAGGTGGTCCGGTGGGATACTGGTTCCGGGCTGCTATCTTCACCGGGGAGGCCTCTTCTAAGCGCTTCGGGCCCGGCCTCAGAATAGTCACGTTGCCGTGACAACGACGCAGAGGTGCGTTCATTGCCAACGTACTTCTGCGTCATTGTCAAGGCAACGCCTCTATTCCGGGCCGGAAGCGCGGAGAAGAGGCGCCCCCAGTGAAGATAGCAGCCCGGACCACCTCCTCTCTGGACAGTCCTGCAGGACCGGACCAGCGCCGAGCGGAGGTGAGTACTCAGAACTAAAGGGGGTGAGAGGGGGCTGGATGATGTTGAAGGCCGCAGTGGTCTTCAACCTGCGGACCTCCGGAGGTTTCAAAACTACAACTCCCAGCAAGCCCGGACAGCCGATGGCTGCCCGGGCTTGCTGGGAGTTGTAGTTTTGAAACCTCTGGAGGTCCGCAGGTTGAAGACCACTGAGGGCGAATGATGAGAAGAGGATGATGAAGGGGGGGTGTGGGGATGATGAAGGGGGGTGGGGATGATGAAGGGGGGGGTGTGGGATGATTACAAGGGGATGATGAAGGGGGATGTGTGGGATGATAAGGGGATGATGAAGGGGGGATGTGCGGGATGATAAGGGGATGATGAAGGGGGATGTGTGGGATGATAAGGGGATGATGAAGGGGGGGATGTGTGGGATGATGACAAGGGGGGGATGTGTGGGATGATCACAAGGGGATGATGAAGGGGGGATGTGTGGGATGATGACAAGGGGATGATGAAGGGGGGATGTGTGGGATGATCACAAGGGGATGATGAAGGGGGGATGTGTGGGATGATGACAAGGGGATGATGAAGGGGGGATGTGTGGGATGATGACAAGGGGATGATGAAGGGGGGATGTGTGGGATGATGACAAGGGGATGATGATGAGGATGTTAATGACGGGTCTGGATGATGACAGGGGGGGATGAGGTATTTCCCACCCTAGGCTTATACTCGAGTCAATAACTTTTGGGTTTGATTTTGGGTTGAAATTAGGGGTCTCGGCTTATACTCGGGTCGGCTTATACTCGAGTATATACGGTATGTTCTTACTCAGAAGAAATGGCATTGCAAATTTAGTTTTTTTATTTTCTCCTATTTTCCCTTGTGAAAATGAAACATGTAGGGTAACACCAGCATTTTAGTAAAAAAAAAATATATTTTTTATTTTTCTATCCAACTTTAACAAAAATTCCTCAATCACCTGTGGGGTGTTAAGGCTCACTATACCCCTTGTTACATTCCGTGAGGGGTGTAGTTTCCAAAATGGGGTCACACTTGGGTATTTATTTTTTTTACGTTTTGCACCCCTGTGCAAATTACCAATTCAGGCCTCAAATGTACATAGTGAGCTCTGACTCCTAAGCCTTGTACGCCCACATATGGGGTATCTATGTACTCAGGAGAAATTGCGTCTTTTTGGGGGGTCTTTTCTTTCCCTTTTACCTCTTGTGAAAATAAAAAGTATGGGGCAACACCAGCATGTTAGTGTAAAAATTTTTTTATTTTTTTTTACACTAACAGGCTGGTGTAGACCCCAACTTTTCCTTTTCATAAGGGGTACAAGGAGAAAAAGCCCCTCAAAATTTGTAGTGCAATTGCTCCCGAGTACAGAAATACCCCATATGTGGCCCTAAACTGTTTCCTTGAAATACGACAGGACTCCGAAGTGAGAGAGTGCCATGTGCATTTGAGGACTGAATTAGGATTTGCATAGGAGTGGACATAGGGGTATTCTATGCCAGTGATTCCCAAACAGGGTGCCTCCAGTTGTTGCTAAACTCCCAGCATGCCTGGACAGTTAGTGGCTGTCCGGAAATGCTGGGAGTTGTTGTTTTGCAACAGCTGGAGGCTCCATTTTGGAAACACTGTGGTACGATACGTTTTTCATTTTTATTGGGGGGCGACTCTGAAGGGGTGTATATAGTGTAGTGTAGTGTAGTGTTTTTAGGGTACATTCACACAGGCAGGGCTTTGCGATGAGTTTCCCACTAGGAGTTTGAGCTGCAGCGGGAAATTTGCCGCAGCTAAAACTAGAAGCAGGAAACTCACTGTAAGCCCGCCGTTGTGAATGTACCCTGTACATTCACACGGCTGATGCAGCCTCCAGCTGTTGTAAAACCACAACTCCCAGCATGCACTGACTGTGCATGCTGTGAGTTGTACTTTTGCAACAGCTGGAGGCACACTGGTTGGAAAACCTTCAGTTAGGTTCTGTTACCTAACTCAGTATTTTTGAACCAGTGTGCCTCCAACTGTTACAAAACTACAACTCCCTGCATGTACTGATCGCCGAAGGGCATACTGGGAGATGTAGTTATACAACAGCTGGAGGTATGCAACTACAACTCCCAGCATGATGAGACAGCCGTTTGCTGTTCGTGCATGCTGGGAGTTGTAGTTTTGCAAGATTTAGAGGGCCATGGTTTAGAAACCCCTGCACAATGATCTCCAAACTGTGGCCCTACAGATGTTGTAAAACTACAAATCCCAGCATGCCCGGACAGCAAATTGCTGTGTGGGCATGCAGGGAATTGTAGTTTTGAAAAATCTAGAAGGCCACAGTTTAGAGATCACTGCACAGTTATCTCCAATTGCAGCCCTCCAGCTGTTGCAAAACTATAAATCCCAGCATGCCCAAACAGCAAACAGCTGTCTGGGCATGCTGGGAGTTGTAGTTTTGCAACATCTGGAGGGCTACAATTTAGAGACCACTGTATAGTGGTCTCAAACTGTAGCCCTCCAGATGTTGCTAGGCAACTTACTGGCTTCCGTAGTCTGCAGCAGGGAGCCAGCCGCACGTCATGGCCGCACGTCATCGCCACCCTCCGATCATCGTCTGCTGTTGCCTGCCGATGGTAAGTGGACTCCGGTGCCGGTCACCATCGGTTCCCCCATTCTGCCCGGACTACTGTGGGTGGGCAGAACAGGGGAACCGAACTTTCACCCCCCACCCTCTGATCTGCTATTGGTCGGTCGCTTCTGACCGACCAATAGCAGGGATAGGAAGGGTGGCACCCCTGCCACCTCACTCCTATCCCTTCAGGGGGATCGGGGGTGTCTTGGACAGCCCTACTCCCCCTTATTTTCCGGGTCACTGGAGACCCATTGACCCGGAATCGCCGCAGATTGCCGGTCTGAATTGACCGGCGATTTGCGGCGATCGCCGACATGTGGGGGTCTCAGGATCCCCTCAGCGATGTACCGGGATACCTGCTGAATGATTTCAGCAGGTATACCAGTCCGGTCCAAGACCAGCTAGCAGCGGGGACCGAAATTCCCACGGGCGTACCCATACGCCCTCAGTCCTTAAGGAATCTAAAATGGGGGCATATGGATACGTCCTCAGTCCTTAAGGGGTTAAACTGACCTTGTGCAAGTAACAGGAGGGGACAATATAAAAATCACACCTGAAAGCAGATAAAAAGGAGAGAAGCTCACTTAGTCTTTGCATTGTGTGTCTGTATGTGCCACACTAAGGATAGTTAACAGAAAGAGGAGAAGAGAACTGCCTAAGGACTTGAGAACCAAAATTGTAGAAAAATATCAACAATCTCAAGGTTACAAATCCATCTCCAGATATCTAGATTTGCCTTTGTCCACAGTGCGCAACATTATCAAGAAGTTTGCAACCCATTGCACTGTAGCTAATCTCCTTGGGCGTGGACAGAAAAGAAAAATTGATGAAAGGTGTCAACGCAGCATAGTCCGGATGGTGGATAAGCAGCCCCAAACAAGTTCCAAAGATATTCAAGCTATCCTGCAGGCTCAGGGAGCTTCAGTGTCAGCGTGAACTATCCGTCGAAATTTAAATGAAATGAAACGCTATGGCAAGAGAACACAGAAACTTAAAAAAGAAAGACTACAATTTGCCAAAATGAAATTGAGTAAGCCAAAATCCTTATGGGAAAACATCTTGTGGACTAATGAGACCAAGATGGAGCTTTTTGGTAAAGCACATAATTCTACTGTTTACCAAAAACGGAATGAGGCCTACAAAGAAAAGAACACAATACCTACAGGGAAATATGGTGGAGGTTCAATGATGTTTTGGGGTTGTTTTGCTGCCTCTGGCACTGGGTGCCTTGAATGCGTACAAGGCATCATGAAATCTGAGGATTACCAATGGATTTTGGGACGCACTGTACAGCCCAGTGTCAGAAAACTGGGTTTGCGTCCGAGATCTTGGGTCTTTCAGCAGGACAATGACCCCAAACATACATCAAAAAGCACCCAGAAATGGATGGCAACAAAGCGCTGAAGAGTTCTGAAGTGGCCAGCAATGAGTCCAGATCTAAATCCCATTGAACACCTGAGGAGAGATCTTAAAATTGCTGTTGGGAAAAGGCGCCCTTCTAATAAGAGAGACCTGGAGCAGTTTACAAAGGAAGAGTGGTCCAACATTCCGATTGAGAAATGTAAGTAGCTTATTGATGGTTATAGGTAGCGATTGATTTCAGTTATTTTTTCCAAAGGGTGTGCAACCAAATATTAAGTTAAGGGTTCCAATAGTTTTGTCCAGCCCATTTATTGAGTTTTGTGTAACATTATGTCCAATTAGCTTTTTCTCCTTTTTCTTGAAAAATTTCAGGGGTGCCAACATTTACGGCCATGACTGTATAGGGTACTACCATGGGCTATGACACAGTGAAATAATGGAATTAGCTCCATAAACAAATTAGATCTAAGTATAAATACAAATATATAAATTAGTGTTTTACACAGGAGTACCTGGCCCATATGGCCCAGAAGCAGTTGAGGCAAAGCACTTAAGGACTATTGAGTTGGTAATTTGTTAGTGGGATGTACTAATCTCATATGTGTGGCTAAAGGTTTATCTACATCAGTGCTGATTGTACTAATGTGTTTTCCCACTCATTTGCGGAATTGTTGTCTTGTCTTTCCCACATAGAGTTTAGGGCACAAACAAAATACATTCATTGTTCCGCAATTAATAAAATCCCAAATTTCATCTGCTGGATTCTTGAAACTCTTAGTTTTAGACCTTTTAGCCCATTGGAAAGTGTGAAAATCTAGCCAATTAGTATATAGATATACAAACCCCCCTCGTAAGCGCATCAGACAAGAGAGACAATGAAGTGGTCGGACAACACATAGTTTAACAGATCCGCTATACAGCAGTGAAACTAAGTCCGACTGATAACTTATAATGCTAAGAACAAATGTTAAAATGTCATTTTGTTGTTATGCGAAAAATTTTAATAAAAATTATTTGGAAATAAATAAATAAGTCCGTCTGCAAGCGCAAATCTAACCTTTTCACAGGAGAATACAAAAAGTTTTCCTGCATGCGTGAACTTGGATTGCCAGAGTAAGTAGATCATGTGACATTCAGGTCACATGATCGGTAGCCGCAGGTCATCTGACCAAGCGCACGGAGGAGAAGTATTACATGTCACAGGATAATGAAGCACAAGTACTGGATTGGATCATTGAGATGCCTGCGGATGGCGCAGGTATGACACCACCTGCATAGTCTATAAATCGCCAAACAATCAAACATACGCCATGTTTCCAGTCTTTGATAAAGCCAGATTTACTGGTGAAACATCAGACAGGATGGTGTATTGATTTTAGAGCGTCACTTATGTCTGAGAGTCTCACGCAGAAAAGCTAGATGCTAGAGCGAGATTAAAAAGAAAGTCCGGTAAAAGGAATTAATTTCAGAGGCACAAGTGGTATGATAAGATAGACCATGACAGAGTGAACACAGTTTTAACTCACACTTGCCACAGAACACTTGTTTTAAAAATAGACATTAAAAGTACAGTTTTAGTTTATTTAGGGGGGTCCCTAGTTTGGGATATTATTGGGGTTATCCCCCATAGGTGTTGAATCATATTAGAAAGGCCCTAGGACATTCTGGGGTTAATTTGTTTGAGGTGTTACTACAGATTTACAAGTTGGCCGAAAGTCAGCACAGGTACTGAGGACGATTACAAAAGGTGTAACCAATTCTGTACTTGAAGGCTGTGAGGAACCTCTGATTAGAGTTTGAGTTCTGACGGGGGCAGCCTCAAAAAGCCCTGTTTTTAACCCCTTCCCTCTTTGGCGATTTTTCATTTTTGCACTTTTGTTTTTTCCTCCTCACCTTCTAAAAATCATAACACTTTTAATTTTCCACCTAAAAATCCATATGAGGGCCTGTTCTTTGCGCCAACAATTTTACTTTGTAATAACATTAATCATTTCACCACAAAATCTACTGCGAAACCAGAAAAAAAAATTTGTAGGGCAAAATTGAAAAAAAAAAAGCCATTTTGTAATTTTTTGTGCCTTCTGTTTCTACACAGTGCAGTTTTCGTAAAAATTGCACCTATTATTTATACTGCAGGTCCATACGGTCTCAAGGATACCCAATTTATATAGGTTTGATTTTATTTTACTACTACTAAAAAAAAATTATAACTACCTGCACCAATATTAATACGTTGAAAAATGTAATCTTCTGACCCCTATAACTTTTTTATTTTTCTGTATATGGGGTGGTATGTATTTTTTGCACCATGATATGAAGTTTTTATCGGTACCATTTTTGTATTGATCTGACTTTTTGATCACTTTTTATTCATTTTTTATGGTATAAAAAGTGACCAAAATACGCTATTTTGGAATGTGGAATTTTTTTTTATGTGCACGTTATTGACCATACAGATTAATTAATTATGTATTTTTATAGTTCAGACATTTACGCATGCGGCGATACCACATATGTTCATTTTTATTTACACTGGTTTTTTTTTAATGGGAGAAGGGGGTGGGGTTAAATGATCCTTATTAACTTTTTTTTTTGTACACTTTTTTTTACAATGTTATAGCTCCAATAGGGGGCTATAACATTGCACACACTGATTGAATACACTGATCACTATTATGCAATAGCATAACACTTATCAGTGTTATCGCCGCTTGAGTGCTCCTGCCTGGATCTCAGGTACGGAGCAGTCATTCAGCGATCAGATGAGCAGGAGGCAGATAGGGATCCTCCTCGCATCCTGCAAGCTGTTCGAGATGCCACAAATTCACGGTTGCGGTCCCCAACAGCACCGCTGAGCTAACCGGCATTATTTACTTTAGTTTTAGACTCAGCGATCAAGCTTGTCGATCAAATGGCTAATGCCAGGCATCAGCCCGATCGGCGATGTCCGGCATTGGCCGTGGGTCCCGGTTGCTTATAGCAACCGGGACCCACTGGGTATGATGTGCGCTCTGCTGTTGAGCGCGCTTCATACCTTGGGAGCCGAAAATGGACGTGAATGTATTTTCCTTCTGTGTCTCCATCTCTGACTGCTAGTTTTCAACTATTTAACTGGTTCTGCTGAGCTAATCTCCCACACAGGAACGTGCACACATAGGAGTGAAAGGGGGCTGGAGCCCCTGCCCTTTTCCTCACCTGCCCCTCTAGTGCCCTCACAAAAGGAGCTGCAGACTCAAGGTGATAGGTGCAGTAAAAAGGATCCGTTGCTGGGGAGTTGTATGTGGTTTAATGGAGGGTGCTGTGCCCTCCCTGCAGCAAGGGGGCACCACTTACCCTGTCATTATCTGCCATTTCTAAGCTTCTCTCCACACAGAGGAGACAGGAGGAGCGGAGGCAGAAAGAAGCCCCGCCCACAGCATGTCCGGCCATAAACTTCAGTCTATGCAGCCCTTACTGTAAGTAACTAAATATATGTGAGTGATTGTATGTCAGTGTGTGTATATGTATATATGTGAGTTATTGTATGTCAGTGTGTGTATATGTATATATGTGAGTGATTGTATGTCAGTGTGTGTGTATGTATATATGTGAGTGATTGTATGTCAGTGTGTGTGTATGTATATATGTGAGTGATTGTATGTCAGTGTGTGTGTATGTATATATGTGAGTGATTGTATGTCAGTGTGTGTGTATGTATATATGTGAGTGATTGTATGTCAGTGTGTGTGTATGTATATATGTGAGTGATTGTATGTCAGTGTGTGTGTATGTATATATATGTGTGTGTATATATATATATATATATATATATATATATATATATATGTATGTATGTATGTGTGTGTGTGTGTGTGTCTATCTCTATGTATATGCAGAGAGGGATGGCTGGGGCCTTACTGTAAGTAACTGTAAATATATGTGAGTGATTGTATGTCAGTGTGTCTGTATGTATACATATGTGTATGTATGTGTGTATGTGTGTATGTATGTGTGTATGTATGTATATATGTGTGTGTGTGTATGTATGTATGTATATATGTATGTATGCGTGTATGTGTGTATATGAATGTGAGTGATTGTATGTCAGTGTGTGTATGTATATATGTGAGTGATTGTATGTCAGTGTGTGTGTGTCTGTATATATGTGAGTGATTGTATGTCAGTGTGTGTGGGTATGTATATATGTGAGTGATTGTATGTCAGTGTGTGTGGGTATGTATATATGTGAGCGATTGTATGTCAGTGTGTGTGGGTATGTATATATGTGAGCGATTGTATGTCAGTGTGTGTATATGTATATATGTGAGTGATTGTATGTCAGTGTGTGTATATGTATATATGTGAGTTATTGTATGTCAGTGTGTGTATATGTATATATGTGAGTGATTGTATGTCAGTGTGTGTATATGTATATATGTGAGTTATTGTATGTCAGTGTGTGTATATGTATATATGTGAGTTATTGTATGTCAGTGTGTGTATATGTATATATGTGAGTGATTGTATGTCAGTGTGTGTGTATGTATACATGTGAGTGATTGTATGTCAGTGTGTGTGTATGTATATATGTGAGTGATTGTATGTTAGTGTGTGTGTATGTATATATGTGAGTGATTGTATGTCAGTGTGTGTGTATGTATATATGTGAGTGATTGTATGTCAGTGTGTGTGTATATATATATGTGAGTGATTGTATGTCAGTGTGTGTGTATGTATATATGTGAGTGATTGTATGTCAGTGTGTGTGTATGTATATATATGTGTGTGTATATATATATATATATATATATATATATATGAATATATGTGTGTGTGTGTGTGTGTGTGTCTATCTCTATGTATATGCAGAGAGGGATGGCTGGGGCCTTACTGTAAGTAACTGTAAATATATGTGAGTGATTGTATGTCAGTGTGTCTGTATGTATACATATGTGTGTGTATGTGTGTATGTATGTATATATGTGTGTGTATGTATGTATGTATGTATATATGTATGTATGTGTGTATGTGTGTATATATGTATGTATGTATGTATGTATGTATGTATGTATGTATGTGTGTGTGTGTGTGTGTGTGTGTGTGTCTCTATGTATATGCCTATATATGTGAGCAAGTGAATCTTTGTATGTGTGTATGTATATATGTATGTATGTGTGTATGTATGCATGTGTGTGTGTATGTATGTGTGTATGTATGCATGTGTGTGTGTATGTATGTGTGTGTGTATGTATGTGTGTATGTATGTATGTCTGTATGTATGTGTGTGTATGTATGTGTGTATGTGTGTGTATGTATGTGTATGTATGTATGTGTGTGTGTGTGTATGTATGTATGTGTGTATGTATATGTGTGTATGTATGTATGTATGTATGTATGTGTGTATGTATATATATATATATATATATATATATATATATATATATATATATATATATATGAGCAAGTGAATCTGTGTATGTGTGTACATATGTGAGTGATTGTATGTGTGTACCTGTATGTATGATGTGCTTATTGGCTATATCTTTTAGTATATATTCCTTGTTATATGTGTGTCTGTGTATTTATGTTTCTTAATGTATATTTGTACCTGTATGTATGTGTCAAAGTGTCTCTTTGTATGTGTGTATATTACCTATGTACTGTATGTGCCTTTATGTTATGTGCTTGTATTTATTGTATGAAGCACATTATTAGGGAATTATTGGAGGAATGTAAGCACAGTATATAGGGAATTTATGGAAGCACAGAATATATTTCATTATATTGGAACATTATATTTTTATGTATGCTGGCACTGTGTATAGATCCTTAGGGTGCGTTCACATGTGCCTATTTTTGCTGCAGATTTTGCTTCTCATTGACAATGGGAAGAGAAATCTGCTAAAGCAAATCTGCAGCAGATCTGCAGCAGAAAATACGCATGTGTGAACGCAGCCTTAGTGGTGGCACAGAATAGTTAAATAATAGCGGCACAGTATATATCTCATTAATGGTGGCACAGTATATAGGGAATTAATAGATGAATGGTGGCACAGTATATAGTTCATTAATGGTGGCACAGTATATAGTTCATTAATGGTGGCACAGTATATAGTTCATTAATGGTGGCACAGTATATAGGGAATTAATAGATGAATGGTGGCACAGTATATAGTTCATTAATGGTGGCACAGTATATAGGGAATTAATAGATGATTGGTGGCACAGTATATAGTTCATTAATGGTGGCACAGTATATAGGGAATTAATAGATGAATTGTGGCACAGTATATAGGGAATAAAGGGGGTACGGTCTATAATTAAAGGAAAACTGACCGGCTGTTTACTCGCACTAAACCCAATACACTAGGTTACAATACATGTATACAAAAATTGGTCTTTCCATTTTCTAGGTATTGCCCCACATTGCTAGTATGCAAAGTCAGTCTTGTGCGCAATGGAGGCGGAGCTTCCCTGCCTCCATCCTGTATGCTGTGCTATGCCCGGCCGTCTTTGTATATTTATCATTCTTTTTTTTTGCCAACTCTTGTATATTGTAGCATGTAAGCATATATTAGTGTGGTGTCCATCTCTTCAGTGTAAGAACCAGAGCTGTGTGGAGATTCCTGCATAAGGTGGGTGCTGGGTTATTGGGGATGGGTCATGGGTGCTGGGGGATGGGTGATTGGTGCTGGGTGATTGGTGCTGGGTGATTGGGGATGGGTGCTGGGTGCTGGGTGATTGGTGATGGGTGCTGGATGATTGGTGATGGGGGATGGGTGCTGGGTGATTGGTGATGGGTGCTGGGTGATTGGTGCTGGGTGATGGGTGCTGGGTGATTGGTGCTGGGTGATGATTGGTGCTGGGTGATTGGTGCTGGGTGATTGGTGCTGGGTGATGGGTGCTGGGTGATTGGTGCTGGGTTCTGTCATATAGAGGTAAGACTGGGGCATATAGGGGGAGATTTATTAAAATCCTTCTGCAAAACGATCTGATTGGTTGCTATGGGCGACGGCTCTTTCTCTGCACAGGTTTTGATGAATCTCCTCTATAACACAGTATATTATAGGGCAGCAGTCATATGTTTTCTGTAAATAAGACTGACAGCACAGCCAAAGTGTATATACACATGGCGGACCTCAGAGAAACTGTTCTTGACTCGATTTTACAAAAACACCAACTTTTATGGGGGATAGGAATGTAGAGGAGGCCTGGAGGGAGTCCACTGTGTCCCTGGGCTACAGCACATCTGCCCATTAAGTCTGGCAGACGTTTTTTAAATTATGAAAAGTGCCCTCTTTTTTTTACTTGAGCCCCTGCCCTTCAAAATGTCTGTGCACGTCCCTGCTCCCACATATATACATAATATATATATGTGTGTGTGTGTGTGTGTGTGTGTGTGTGTGTGTATGCACATAAAATATGTATTTTGTATTGAACCTGACCTGGGAGAAACCATGCATGAATATTTATGTAAAGATAGAAAATGGATCACATTTCTTGCAGTTTAAGATTTGGATTCTGCGAAACAAGTCTGTTTGTTCTCATGCCCAAAATATGTCGTACACTGTCCTGTTGTCTGCAGCATAATGGAATATAATGTTAGGTCCGGACAGTGGTTATTGAGATGGTGCCAACTTCACTAATGAACATGTGGTTCCAATAATTATATGACTACTTGTAAGTTGGTTGGCCAGGGGCCAAACACTTCATGTTAAGGGGACAACAGATGTAGAAGAACAAAAACAAATAAAAAAATATTAATCCCCATCCTCCATCCAAGTTTTGGGGAAATATTAGAAAAATGACAATAGTTCCATAGTCTGTTATGAACTGTAAATGAGAATGCCCATTAACACAACACAGTATTGGTTTTCAGTAGTACAGTACAAAAATTAAGAAAAATGTGTAATTGTTTAGGAGCTTACAAATTTTTTTTTGCCTGTTGAACAGTTGAGATCACAAAGGGTCAAGCAAAATGTGCAATACATTTCAGTTCTGTGATATTCCCACTGCACAGACAGAATATATTTAGTTACATAATGGTAGCATTAAATGTCATTATAAGATGAATCCAATGTCTTGAGGCTAGAATTTAAGAAAATCACGATAAGCTTCTTAAAACATTTGAAACAGCTTAATGCAGCTAAAATGCAACATTTGCCAGCCACAGGTTTTGATGAGTTGAAAAGAGTTATTGGATTCTGTTGACATACACTTCTAAAATAATCCACTGTTGATACTATTGCCTATGTACACACTGACGTGAATTTTCCAATTTGGTACGACAATCCTATCCTAAGAAGGTTGAGGCTTTTCTTAAGTTTATTAGAATAATAAAACAGAAATATCCCTACGCTGCTTGCAGCGGATAATGCTGGTTTCAGGCTGAAATGAAAACATCATCTGAAAGTTTTGGTATAGAATTTAAAATCCTAACAGTTACTGTAATACTCTCCAAATGGGATGGGTTGCTGAATAACTGATGAAATGGAAAAAAAGTTCTGCACTGTTCACACTAGCATCATGGTTTCCTTTTATTATGAAAGATAGAATAGTGCGATGCATCCAAACATTGGCCTATAGACCCCGTTCACTTTTTATTTTGTCCATATTTAAATCCTTTTGATAGAATGTTTTTTTTATAATCAAAAATGGTTGATTCCATAACAGTACCCTCGACTAAGGCCCTAAGTACATACATAAACACAGTCTAAAATAGTAATATGCTTGTACAGTATGTGTGTGAGAAAGAGTTAATCCAATATACTTGTTTTTAGTGCTAAAGAAAGTTCTGGGACATGGTTGTATGATATCCCAGTAACAGCAATGGAATGGCAAACCAGTGGATAACATCCAGTATTCTTCTCTTGACCCCAGCAGTCTGCTCTTTCTGGTGTACTACTGTTCTCAGCATAAAAAGCTTCTGAATTACCTTTAATCTATGCCTGCTGGCTTATTGCACCTACTCCTGTCACTGCCCTTCTCACTATGTTCCAGTAAAGTTTTCCAGTGAAGGTGCATCTCTGCATGTAGATTTGTTTCAGTGAATGACTTGAGCTTCTTTCCTGATTATATTTATGCTTGTTCCTCTATAGTATATTGCCTCTACTGTGCATTGCCTGGACTGTTTTACTACAAGTCTGTGCTGCCTGCTTTGACCTGTTTGCCTATTCCTAATTACTCATCTCTGCTGCCAGGCCTAGATTTCAAACTGCATCTAGGCTTGTCTCTGACAAACCCCTTGGTGCTTTGCACCAGTGGCTCTTGGTCAGCTGCCAATGACATTAGGACTACTCTCAGAGGTAGACACCGGGTTAAAGGATAAAAACCAGATAGGCTACTTAGGCAATATCCTCAAGAGTGGACCAAAGCCAACAAGTTGGTTGACACAGCGTGTCCAAACCTGTTGCCCATTATATTCTCTTATAGTTACCTATATTGGGTATCCGGTGGTATAATGTCTAACATAAGCAGATGGTTGCCCGACATGAGTGCCAATCAAGGCAATCAGTGCTTGTTAAAAGGAGCCTTTTCATGGTCCAATAACTGTAAGTGAATTCCACGCAAACAGTCTTATGATGATTGTTGGCAGCACATCCCCTGTTTACATGGGCAGGTGTGTGTCTGACTAATGATCAGCCCTTACTGCTTAGAATCAATGGAAAAAAGAGGCTATACAGTGAAGTGTTCCCCAACATACACTCAGGGCTAGTTTTTCCTTTAGGCTAAACAGACGACCGCCTATAGTGTACTTTCGAGGGGGGCGCACTTCCCCCTCTACAGTGCCCCCCCTACGTTGTCCACTAAGCAGCTGTGTGAAGGAGCCATGGCAGTTGTGCGTGTGCTTCACCTTCAATGTTTATCTGTGCTCGTCTTTGCTTTGCCATACTATTAGTAGCAAAGGTCAGGGTACTGCGTCGTTGTCCCGCTTTCTTGAATTGAACAAGACATATTACTCTATTGTTATTTTATACAATTATCTGTGTTGTGATCTCCATCGATAAAGGAAGCAACAATACAGTGATGGACCCATCACACAACAGACGCAAGCAGGGTCTGATGAAATCCATAACATTAATAGGGTTTAACCCCTTAAGGACACAGCCCATTTTGGCCTTAAGGGAGCAGTCAATTTTATTTTTGCAGTTTTATTTTTTCCTCAATTTTTCCTCGCCTTCTAAAAAATCATAACTCTTTTATATTTTTATCCACAGACTAGTATAAGGGCTTGTTTTTTGTGTGACCAGTTGTCCTTCATGATGACATCACTCACTTTACCATAAAAATTTATGGCGAAATAAAAAAAATATTATTTGTGTGGGGAAATTGAAATTGAAATAGAATTTTGCAAGTTTTTGTTTTTACTGTGTGCAATTTATGGTAAAAATGACATGTTTTCTTTATTCTGTGAGTTAATTCGATTAAAATGATACTCAGACCAGAGCCAAAGACCCCAGAAGATGGACGGAGGCAGGTGAGGGGACCTCCGTCCACCACGATGGATGATTGGATCCCCACGGCAGCAACATGGGCGATCCGATCATCCATTTTAGTGACCACACTGCTGCAGATGCCGTGATCTGAATTGATCACGGCATCTGAGGTGTTAATGGCACACATTGCTGATGTGCGCAATTACCTGTGTGTCCCTGGCTGCCGGGACCTGCCGTGCATGACACAAGCACCACTCCGGTAGACTAGGACATGTACAGGATGTATGTCCTGGTGTGTTAAGTACCAGGACACCAGGAGATACATTTACGTCCTATGTCGTTAAGGGGTTAATGGGTTCTGTCGAGTTGTTCTTCATTTAAACATGAGAAACAATTATGTTTTTTTTCCCCTTAAAGGGGTACTCTGCCCTAGACATCTTATCCCTTATCCCTGCTGCCGGAGGCGCGTGATGTCACGGCCACACCCGCTCGTGACGTTTCGGCCACACTTCCTCAATGCAAGTCTATGGGTGGGGACATGATGGCCGTCACTCACCCTCCCATAGACTTGCATTGAGGGGGCGTGGTTGTGACATCACGAGCGAGCGTGACCGCCCCGCATCTCCCGTCATCCGGCATGGAGCGAATTTCGCTCCGAGGACTGGATGTCTGGGGTGTCGCAGCAAAGATCGCGGGAGTCCCCAGCGGCGGGACCCCCACGATCAAACATCTTATCCCCTATCCTTTGGTTTGGGTATAAGATGTCTACGGGCAGAGTACCCCTTTAAAACTGGTAGAAACAAAATTCTAATGTAGCTTTCTCCACAAATGTGAACAGAGCTTTAATTTGCAACACATGTCTCCACTGTATAATAATAGATACTAAACTAAATACCCCGGAGAATACTATGGAGAATTTATACAAACACATTCCTTACTTTATGTATTATTTCTGTCTATACTATGCTATATGTGCTGACATATAAGAAATATTAAAAAAAAAGCCATTATCGAATGTGTAATGAAATCTGTCAAAGAGTTGAGAACAATGGTGAGATGTTTAATAACGTGCATATTTTGTGTTGATAAAGTAATTTTACATTTATTTTTCTACTCTCAGCTAATAAAGTTATTTTCCAAGTTTCAATTGTAAAATAAAATATAATAAAGAATATACATTAATCTCAACGATTTGAGAAGTGAGCCGATGGTACCTTGTCCAAGTATATTTGTTTCCAGTAATATTTCTTTCCGAGATGTTCCTATTAAAACCTCTCACTTTTTATGTAAAAATTGGCAGTGTTACCTTGCCTTATCATTGAAACAATTTTCTTCATTGTTCCAATGCAAATAAAATGAAAAATAAAGCAACTTTGCAAAAAAGGCTTTAAAGGAGGTTTCTGGCTATTTCCAAAAATTACCCGAGGGGCAGGGAATCAGGTGGAAATGAAAAATTCTCTAGTAACTTTCTACATATGAGTATGTCTCTGTAGCTCCATTGCAGACCTATATATTTCTATGGCTATAGACTATAAATAAACCTGTCAGAGGGGAGATGGATGGAAGTGGAGTGTGACTACAGGATCAGACTACACAAAGTTTCATTTGTTGTCTGTTATGGACATGCAGGCCTATATAAAAACTGTAGGCACAAAATGTTTTTCAATTGTTCATTTTTAATTTTTGATTCATTAAAGGGTACCTCACATCAAAAAAACTTTTGATATATTATAGATTAATGTATGTAGAATAACTTTACCATTGCATGTTATTAAAAAAAATATGCTTCTTTCTATTTAATTTTCGACTTTGAAGAAATGACCACTAGGGGTCTCCCTACCAGTCCTGGCATCAAGCATTTCAGACTCATGCTGGAGTCCTAAACACTATGAGTAGTGTTGAGCGGCTTAGGCCATATTCGAATTCGCGAATATTCGCGAATATATGGACGAATATTCGCCATATTCGCGAATATTCGCATATTCGTAATGTTCCCGTTTTATTTTCGCATATGCGAATATCCACATGTGCGAAAATTAACATATGCGAAAATTTGCATATACAAAAATTAACATATGCTAAAATTCGCATATGCGAAAATTATCAAATGCAAATTTTCACATATGCGAAAATTCGCACACCAGTCTCACACAGTAGTATTAGAGCCTTCTTACACCACATAAGCTTGAAGCAGAGAGGGATGATCACTGTGATGTGTGCTGTGAAAAAAAAAAAAAAAAAAAAAAACGAATATTCGTAATTACGAATATATAGCGCTATATTCGCGAATATTCGCGAATTCGCGAATATGCGATATTCGCGAATAAAATTCGATTTGCGAATATTCGCGAGCAACACTAACTATGAGCTGCCAGTCTGCTTTGTTCACAAAGGAGAACACTCAGAGCTGCCAGCCTGCTTTGTTCACAGCCTGTTTGGCTGTGAACAAAGCAGGCTGGCAGCTCTGAGTGTTTTAGGACTCCAGCATGAGTCAGAAATGCTTGCTGACAGGACTGATCAGGAAAAATACAATAGAAAGAAGCATATTTTTCATTAACATGCTATTGGAAAGTTATTCAACATTCATTAATCTAAAATATATCAAAAGTTTATTTGATGAGAGGTACCCTTTAACCCCTTAAGGACTCAGCCCATTTTGGCCTTAAGGACTCAGACAATTAAATTTTTACGTTTTCATTTTTTCCTCCTCGCCTTCTAAAAATCATAACTCTTTTATATTTTCATCCACAGACTAGTATGAGGGCTTGTTTTTTGCGCCACCAGTTGTCCTTTGTAATGACATAACTCATTATATCATAAAATGTATGGCGCAACCAAAAAACACTATTTTTGTGAGGAAATGAAAACGAAAAACGCAATTTTGCTAATTTTGGAAGGTTTCGTTTTCACGCCGTACAATTTATGGTAAAAATGATGTGTGTTCTTTATTCTGAGGGTCAATACGATTAAAATGATACCCATGATTATATACTTTTCTATTATTGTTGCGTTTAAAAAAAATCACAAACTTTTTAACCAAATTAGTACGTTTATAATCCCTTTATTTTGATGACCTCTAACTTTTTTTTATTTTTCCGTATAAGCGGCGGTATGGGGGCTCATTTTTGTGCCATGATCTGTTTTCTTTTTTGATACCACATTTGCATATAAAAAACTTTTAATACATTTTTTATAATTTTTTTAAATAAAATGTATTAAAAAAGTAGCAATTTTGGACTTTTTTTTTTTCGTTCACGCCGTTCACCGTACGGGATCATTAACATTTTATTTTAATAGTTGGGACATTTACGCACGCGGCGATACCAAATATGTCTATAAAATTAATTTTTTACGCTTTTTGGGGGTAAAATAGGAAAAAACTGACGTTTTACTTTTTTTATTGGGGGAGGGGATTTTTTTTTACACTTGAATAGTCCCCATAGGGGACTATTCATAGCAATACCATGATTGCTAATACTGATCTGTTCTATGTATAGGACATAGAACAGATCAGTGTTATCGGCGATCTTCTGCTCTGGTCTGCTCGATCTCAGACCAGAGCAGGAGACGCCGGGAGCCGGACGGAGGCAGGTGAGGGGACCTCCGTGCGATTATTCATTCAAATCGCGCACTGCCGCAGATGCCGGGATCTGTATTGATCCCGGCACCTGAGGGGTTAATGGCGGACGCCCGCGAGATCGCGGGCGTCGGCCATTGCAGGTGGGTCCCTGGCTGCGATTAGCAGCCTGGATCAGCCGCGCATGACACGGGCATCGCTCCAATGCCCGCAATTAAGCACAGGACGTAAATGTGAGTCCTGGTGCGTTAAGTACCACCGCACCAGGACAAGCATTTACGTCCTGCGTCCTTAAGGGGTTAAAGAAAATCACTAAGGTGGTCAAAATGGCAGATGATCCTCAACCCCAAGTGCAGTTGTGCACTCTGAGCTGCGGTGGAGATCCTGCATTTGTGGACCACAATATAGGTTCACTACTGTGGTGGATGTAAACAATGACATTAACTAACCCTCAAAACTGATGTTAAAATTGAGACATTAGCCAGTATATCCTTATATGAAGGACACACCTGAGTACGCACACCAACGCCAAGGTTTCTCAAATGGTACGGGACCTAACAGCTAGCCTACCTGTGCATGATAAGCAAAACCAGGAACCAAATTACAGCAGTATCAGGTCCAACTTGTAGACTGCTTGATTCATTAAAGCAATAAAAAAAATGGTTGTGAAAGTGAATATAGACTTTAAAGGGGTACTCCGGCCCTAAGACATCTTATCCCCTATTTAAAGGATAGGGGATAAGATGTCTGACCACGGGGGTCCCGCTGCTGGGGACCCCTGCAATCTTGCATTCAGCACTCACCTCTTTGAGCAGCATGCCGTGCTGCCAGCTCACAAATAGTGTTGCTCGCGAATATTCGCAATTAAAATTTTAATTGTGAATATCGCATATTTGCGAATATAGCACTATATATTCGCAATTATGAATATTCACTTTTTTTTAATGTTCTTAGTACACATCACAGTGATCACTGATCATCCCTCTCTGCTCTTCGCATATGCGCATATTTGCGAATATTGAGCCCTCCTTTCTTTAACTCCTTAACAACGCAGGACGTATATTTATGTCCTCCGCCGGCTCCCGCGATATGCCGCGGGGTCACGCGGTGCCCCCGCGTCATATCGGGTCGGTCCCGGCAGCTATCAATGGCCGTGACCCGCGGCTAATACAAGACATCACAAGACATAAAAAAAAAGTGTTAATAAAGGTCATTTAACCCCTTCCCTATTAAAAGTTTGAATCACCCCCCTTTTCCCATAAAAAAAAATAAAACAGTGTAAATAAAAAAAAATAAACATATGTGGTATCGCAGCGTGCGCAAAATGTCCGAACTATAAAAATATATAATTAATTAAACCGCACGGTCAATGGCGTACGCGCAAAAAAATTCCACAGTCCAAAAAAGCTTATATTTGTTCACTTTTTATACCATTAAAAAATTTATAAAAGTGATCGAAAAGTCCGATCAAAACAAAAATTGTACCGATAAAAACTTCAGATCACACAATGATTTTTTTTTTTCGTTTCGCCGTGAATTTTTGGGTAAAATGACTAATGTCACTGCAAAGTAGAATTGGTGACGCAAAAAATAAGCCATAATATGGATTTTTAGGTGGAAAATTGAAAGGGTTATGATTTTTAAAAGGTAAGAATGAAAAAATGAAAGTACAAAAACTGAAAAACCCTGAATCCTTAAGGGGTTAATGGCATAGGGAACTTATGGGCTAGAGCAATAACTCTTATTTTTTGCCCATTGAAACCAATAGGCCCATTGTGGTCTATGGAGAGCTCACGGTATGTAAAACTGTAAGATAAGTGGGAGGGTCTCGGCAGTACAGTGTATGAGAGACCCGTGCGGTGGTTCGAGTCCCGGGGTGGGACGGAGTGTCACAGTGTTGTGGTTTAACATTTTTACTTGTGATTGACAAATGTAGGTCAATTGATAATTAAGAAAGCCTTTGAACCATGGGAACTAGGTCAATTGGCAATTAAATGAGTAGGTTAATGCGGTACCAAATATGGGTATTGGGGTTAATTGAAACTGGATGTAATGTGTAAGGCTGGGTATGAATGAATGAATGGGAGGTTAAGAAACATAGGGAGAGATTCATCAAAACCAGTGTAGAGGAAGAGTGGTGCAGTTGCCCATAGCAACCAATCAGATTTCTTCTTTCATTTTTAACAAGGCCTTTGAAAAATGAAAGAAGCAATCTGATTGGTTGCTATGGGCAACTGGGCAACCTTTACTCTGCACAGGTATTGATAAATATCCCATTTAGAGGGAGATTTATCAAAACCTGTCCATAGGAAAAGTTTCTGAGTTGCCAATAGCAACCAATCAGATCGCTTCCTTCATTTTTCAGAGGCCTTTTCAAAAATGAAAGAAGCAATCTGATTGGTGCAAAGGAAAAGTTGTCCAGTTGCCCATAGCAAGCAATCAGATTGCTTCTTTCATTTTTAACAAGGCCTTTGAAAAATGAAAGAAGCAATCTGATTGGTTGCTATGCGAAACTGGGCAACCTTTACCCTGCACAGTTATTGATAAATATCCCATTTACGTCATGTCAGGCTGCAATTTTTTAAATGTGTAGTACACTATTTTAATGATAAAAAAATAATGAAAGTATATTAGAGATATGTTGTAGTACATCATAGGTACTACAACATATCAAAAAAAAAAGTTTGGTGACAGTGCCCATTTAAAAAAAGCACTCCGGGAAATATTTTTGCTTATGTAGGGGATCCTGAAGTATTATTAGAGAAGAATGTAGAGGTTCCTGTGTATGCCTTGTGTTTTAGCTGATGTCACAGGCATTGGTATTTAGCCATATAGCATTTTTACTACAATTTGTGCAATCATAGTTAAACAGACAATTTTGCACCTATTTTGGAAAAATCACGGCACGAACACAGAAAAAATTCTTCAGAGGATATATATAACTTCTATGTATCCTAATCCCGTAGAGATGGCAGCAGCAGTGTATGTAGTGTTGTTCACAGCAAGTCAGCTAACCCAGGACTGACCACTTTATGTGACATATCAACCCCTTAAGGACCGAGTGTTTTTCTGTTTTTGCACTTTCGGTTTTTCCTCCTTACCTTTTAATAATGATAACCCTTTAAATTTTGAACCTAAAAATCCATATGATGGCTTATTTTTTGTGCCACCAATTCTACTTTGTATTGACATCAGTCATTTTGCCCAAAAATCTATGGCGAAACAACGGTCACCGTCTCAGGAGGAGCCGGCTCGTCCTTAGATGGCAACCAGTTAAGCACTGCAATTTTCTAATGGCCAGAGTGGAGATCACATGACACAGCTACAGTAATGAAACACTAGTCCCTCTTCTGACTGGACAATTTACTCTCTTGGAGCATAAACAGGATTTTAGAGACTGAAGACTTGGGTGAAACCACCCGAACCTATTGATCAGACCTAATAAATCCTCAAGAGGAACTTGGGGTATAAACTTCCTAAACCCACACAGTGCCATGATCACCACGATCTGAGCCATATATGACTCAGGTTATACTCTAGCAACTGGAACTGAATTTACTGGCAAAGCCAGGGCTTGGTTACTTCCTTGAAGCAGGCTTTTACTTAAAACTAGTTTCTGACTAAGCCTAATCCTCCTTCTCCTTGTTTGACCTAGCAAAGAGCAAACAGGCATGTCTGCCCAGCACTCTGGCTGGGGCCAAACTCTGAATGACTACATTAGGCTGGTTCCAGCACTTTGGAGAGAGAGGGTTGGACTTGGTAGACTCCCCACTCAGACTTTTCTAAGAGTTTTTCCATACAAACTGAGGAAAGACCAAAGTCTGTGGGTAGAAGACATTTTGCAGAGGGCTATTGAAAGGGTGATAAATCAATGTATTATTGCCTTGAAATTATATGGAGCTGCCAGAATGCATTGGCAATGAAAGTCTATGGGTTACTATTGTGCACTATATGTGTGTCATGAATGGGGGGGGGGGGGGTAGAGGTGAGCCCTTAAGCAATCCCTATAAACCACTCTCCCTGCCTATTTGCCCATCAACCTTAAATAACAGATCGACAACTTGAAGCCAGTCCCTTCTTTGTGCTAAAGTGCATGGGCGTCGAGGTAAACAAAACAATCGGAACTGTACAAAGTCGGGTAACAAGTCAGGAACATGACGGAACCAACAAACAGATATATAAATTCAAACAAGGTAGGATATAGCATACTATCAAAAAACAGGTCAGGAAATCAAGGGAACTGTTCACATTGTACTCAGAACAAGAAACACACTAAATATCCCCCTTCAGGCATGAGTGGACATCAATACCAAAGCCAAATAGGCTCCTAGCCTGTAATCAGGATACTGGCCTAGGAGGAAACAAAAATTCTAATAATAAGCAAACACGGGTACAGGCACAAGGCTCACTCACTCCTAGATAGACGGATTAGCACAAGGCTCAGAACAGGATTCTATCCTCAGAGTTGCAGGATTAAACTAAGTAAAAACAGGAATGACAAAACGCACAGTGTGAATAAAGACTAATGCAACACAAAGCAAATGCAGAACGAACTACACAAATACTAAAACCCGACAAATGTACTAAAACAAAGCAAGCTAAAAATCTATATATCAAACAGGACAGAAATTCATGGTTAAAACTCAGGATATGTGCTCAGACAAACATAGCTAAGGTGCATAGTAAAGATCTAATTATCAGCAGAGAGTTCCAGCAAAGCTAGAGTATAAATAACCAAACCAGGGATGCCATAGGCTGAAGCATTAACTCTTCCCAAACCAGGGAGAATAAACACAAAAACTGTTCAGACACAAACCTAATGTCTGAACAGAAACCAAAACAGAAAAAGCAAAAACACAGAAACGGACAATATGTAGCTATACAGGGGTTTGAACAGGCAAGAAAACCCATGTCTACAAACTAGCAGGGGACTTCTGCTGCTGTTTTCACCCCTGGTACCATCATATGTGTCCTTCAGAATCTGACAGAAAAAACATTTGTGATGACTGGTTCTGCCAGAACCTGTAGGTTATTGCTTTCTAGCCTTGTCATTTATTTTGGTTGCTGGGACTATGCCTCTTTGCTCTTGGGTGTGGTTGAACTTGCTGAGCCAATTAGAGTCCTGCTGATTTCGGCTCAGGCATATATAAGGAGACCTTTTCCAGTCATTCTCTGCTTATGATACTTCTAGTAACTGACCTAACAACCTCTAACTCTTCTGTTTATTCTGGTTTTCTGTGAATCTTGGCTCGGCTTTTTGACTTCTCTTTGTAACTCTGTTATTGTACTTTGCTCCCTCTTGGCTTGGACTCGGCTCGTTGACGTATTAGTATATTTTGCTTGTTTAGGTTATTTTCTGTTAGTTTGTGTGCCTCCAGCTGTTTCCGGACCATTTTTCTATTTTTTGTAGTTTATAGTTTTGACAACTTACTGCGTTCACTTATATAGGAAGGGACCGGCACCGTGGTTGTGGACCCGCTGTCTAGGGCAGATACGCAAGTAGGCAGGGATAGAGGGAGTGGGTGAGCTCAGGGTTGCTTCGAATCCCTGCCCAATGTGACACTGAGCTCAGGATTACACTCAATCCCTGCCCAATGTTGACAACATTGTTGCTATAGGATCCCATATTGCAAAGGTATAATGTAGAGTCATATAACGGCACTATGTGGTGGCATATGGAAACCCTAAAGCTACAAAGCATGTAGCCACAAGGATTCTTTGTCCCACTGTAGAGACATAACTTTTCCAAGTGCATGAGGCTTTAGTAAATTTAGTTGCATTCAGATGTCATTATCTATTGTTATTAAGAATAACTATTTTGAGATATTACTAGACCAGCATCTTAAGTAGTTCTGATACTTGTAGTTCCAATCTGTTTTTCCATTGAGGAAAGCAAATTTCAGGACACACTGGAACAGCCAAAACCTGGCTTCTTTCCTTCTTCTCTGACCTTAAGCCATTTGGCAAATCATTCAAAGATCTATTAAAAGACTTCATGTTTCCATTTACAAAGGCTGAATTTTTCTACGACTTATTGAGCTGGACGTATTAGACTCTGATTTCCTGATAGGTTACTCTTGAAAAAGGCCTTGAGACTAAAAAGAAAAAAGAAAAAAAGGAAAGAAACTGTTCACAATGTGTGCTGTATCATGTGTTTGGAGCAGTCCTTATCCAATTTTATCTTACTTATTTTTATAGGGATTTTATAATCTTTTCCCATTGTCCATAGTATAGTTTATTCCGCGTGCTTGTTTAACACTATTTTTAAAAGGTTCAATTCTTGGTTCTAAAAAATTCTGAAGAGCAAAGCTTGCCATGCCATTACCCAGAATGTATTACTACAACAACCAGTGATAATTATTATTCAATATGTAGTCAAATTTTTATGATTTTTTTTTGTTTGTTATTTTTTGTGATATTAGCAGAATCTTCACAATGTCACGTCCGACAGGGCTAAGTGCAGGCCTAAACTCGCCCAAACTTCTGTCCCTGCGTTTTGGAGTGCCCACCTACTCAGTAGGATGGCCCCAACCACAGTGCCAATCCCAACTGTATTTTAGTACTGGGCTTAGCAAGATCACAAGTAAAGATACAAACACAGTATGAAAGTTCTTGAAAGTTCTACAGGAGGAGCAGAAGTTTGCCAACCAACAAGGTGAAATCTGCAGAGTACAAGTCCTAGATATCAGGTCGGTGACCCTGCAACCCAACACAGAAACCATCATCTGGTGCCATGCACATCCTGGAGTAAGGAACAAGGACTATCAAGCCCTGCTGGAGCCTATACAACTGGAAGATCATCCTCTTGTCCGAGCTGCGAGAAACCTTGTCACAGTTACCAACTGGAGAGTCCCTGTCTGGTTAGTCAATCTGTCTGACGCTGCTACTGTGTTACCTAAGTACACCCCAGTTGCCCAGCTGTATCATCTAGAGTCAAGGGACATCCTTACAGAACGCAAGGTGGCCCGACAGCATGTGGCCCAAGTAGCTGAAGGATCCAGTGCAAGTGCTCCTGAGCCCTGGTGGGCGCAACTCCAAGTAGGAGACAAGGGACCAAGGGATCAAGTCAAGTGAGTTGTCAATGTTGCTAGAAGGTACCATGAGGCTTTCAGTAAACATCCCATGGACTTTGGGCGTACGTCTGTGAACCAAAACAGAATTCTCATTGGCGACAGCCCACTAGTCGCACCAGGCATGTATCAGACTGTCAAGAAGATGCTGGTCGACATGAAAGAGGGGATGTCATTCAAGAGAGTCAGAGTCCCTGGGCGGCGCCCCTCGTGTTGGTCAAGAAAAAACATGGAACTATTCACTTTTGTATCAGTTGAAGTTGAACAATGCCCCCCTCAAAGATGCTTATCCTCTACCCAGAATTGAAGAGTCACTTACAGCCCTTGGGTCGGCTGATTACTTCTCCACTCTGGACTTGACCAGTGGATATTGGCAAGTGCCTATGGCTGTGGAGGACCGGGAGGAGAGTGCCTTTGTGGCACCCATGGGACTGTTCGAGTTTAAGAGTATGCCGTTTGGGCTATGTAATGCCCCTGCTACTTTCCAGGGTCTGATGGAGCGGTGCCTGGGTCATCTGAATTTTCAAAGTGTCCTGTTGTACCTGGACGATGTCATCGTGTATTCCAAATCCTACCAGGAGCACCTCAGTCATCTGTCAGACGTCTTCCAAGTCCTGATTAAGCATGGGCTTAAAATCAAAGTGTCACCTGCTTAAACCTCAGGTACACTACCCAGGTCATGTTGTCAGCTCCTAGAGAGCCCAGCCTAATCCTGAAAAGGTAGACATTGTCAAGAACTGGCCTACCCCACGCACAGTGAAAGATGTCAGGAGCTTCCTGGGATTTGCCAGCTACTACCGTTGCTTCATTCCCCACTTCGCTCAGATTGTAGAACCCCTCACAGCTCTTCTCAGGGGTACGGCAAAGTAGAACTACAGTAAAAGACTACCTATTGAATGGGCCGAAGAGCAAGAGACAGCATTCTGACCTTTTTAACACCTGTTGACAGAACCACCCATCCTTGCGTATCCAGATTATAGTCAGCCGTTCCGGTTGTATACTGATGCCAGCTTTGAAGGTCTGGGAGCTATCCTATCCCAAGTCCAAAAAGGGTAAGAGCGAGTGATAGCCTATGCCAGTCGTAACCTGCGAGGAGCAGAGAAGAACAATGCAAACTACAGCTCCTTCAAGCTGGAACTCCTCGCCCTTGCATGGGCAGTGACTGAAAAGTTTAAGGACTATTTGACTGCCATGCCATTCGCTGTCTACACGGATAATAACCTGTTGGCCCATCTAAATACTGCCAAATTGGGTGCCATCGAGCAGCATTGGGCCTCCAGATTAGCCAACTACAACTTCACCATCAAGTACAGAAACGGAAAATCAAATGTCAACGCCGCTGTACTGTCTCGGATGACCCCCGGCGATGAACCACCTGTCATAGACGAGTGGGAAGATGTGGAGATGCCCCCATTTTACCAGAAGTTCGTGAGTCAGAATGTTGTGACCACCATAGAGAACAGTGAACCCAGATCTGAGAACGTTCAAGAAGACCTATATACCTTGAACGAAAGTCGAGTCATGGGAGATCTTTTGGACTACCTTCTTATCAAAAAGGTACTAACCCGTCTACGCCTGGCCCAATGTGACTACGAGTTGAAACGTCTGTGGCAACACTGTTCATGCACAAGGGACTGTTGGACCGGAATTCTTTGGATCCGGTCTCTGGTGATCGACTTCATCAGATTCTGGTTCCACGAAGAGACGTGGCAATGGTACTCAATGGATATCATAATCAGTTGGGACACTTTGGAGTCCACAAGACCGAGGCTACTGTCAGGCGAAGATTCTACTGGATTGGGATGCGGAGCGACACTGAGAAATGGTGCAGTGAGTGTGCAGTCTGCAACGTCACAAAGAATGTGTGCAAGGACGCAAGAGCACCCCTCCATTCCATCCAGATTGAAAGGCCTAATCAGTTGGTCGCGCTAGACCATGCCAAGTTGTCTTCTACCCGTTCCAGGTACACTTCTGCTCTCACCATGGTGGATCACTACTCCAAATGGGTTGTCGTAGTACCTGTTAAAGACCTAACAGCCAAATCAGCGGCCCAGATGTTCTAATCCAATTGGGTACAAACCCTTGGGTGTCCCGAGTCTGTCCTAACAGACCATGGAACGGCCTTCGAGGCCCAATTCTTCCAGGAGCTGTGTCAGTTCCACAAGTTTTCATCCGCATGTTGTAAGCAGCTTCTGTATCCAAGCATGAAGAGTGGCCCCGAATGTTGCCAAATTGTTGGAGATTTATAACGAGGTCCATTGTTTTACAGGGTACACCACTTTCTACCTGATGATGGGGTGGCATGGGCAGCTGCCGAAGGACCGAACATTTGGACTTCAAGCTCCCTTCAATAACTCTCCACAAGCTTCCATGGAGTGGGTCTCTGACCATCAAAGAAGAATCCAGGAAGCAAAAGAGATTGTCAAACAAAAAGATGGGTGGGGCTCAGCAAAAGCAACAGCAAGACTATAACCGTCATGCCTCCGCCAAACCCCTTCAGTTAGGTGACAAGGTCTGGCTGCAGAATTTTCTGAGGTCCCAAAAACTGGAATCCATCTGGAAAATGGAACCAAACACAATAACGGCCATACCCTACCCAGACTCTGATGTGTACAAGATCCAGAAAACTGGGGATGAGCCGCAAGTCCACCTTAACCGGATAAAGTTATGTCACAAGGAAGACCTGCCTGAACCTCCTGTGCCTCCTCCACCAGCTGTTAGACCTGGGAGAGAGTACGTGCCAGGAGAGGTGATCCATGGATGGATGTCCCCATGTTCTCTCCCAGCCAACCCGCAATCTTCTGTATCGTGCCATCCCATGAGCTGGTGCTACCTAGTCACCTCACCAGCTCCAGTTCTGTCACCATTGGCACCAGTCTACACCCCGGTTTCCAGGTCTCCAGTGTCTCTGACAGCCAGCCCGAGTCCTGACAGTCCAGAACCAGCTCCAACTCTGGAATTTGATCACCAAGAAGTCTACACAGGGCCAACTGCCAGCAAGATACAAAGATTAAAGGGGTACTCCGGTGGTAAAGCCACTGGCAGCCCAATCCATCTTATATTACATAGTTAGTATGGTTGAAAAAAGACATACGTCCATCAAGTCCAACCAGGGAATTGAAGTGAAGGGTGTAAGGGGATAAGGGGAAGGGATGTAGTTTTATAATTCTGCATAAGCATTAATATTATTTTGTTCCAGGAATGTATCTAACCCTGTTTTAAAGCTGTTAATTGTTCCTACAAGTACACCCAGATCCTTCTCTACCAGTGACTCTGCCAGTTTAATCCCCCCCTAAGACATACGATGCATGCATGTTATTAGTACCCAGATGCATAACTTTACATTTATCCACATTGAACCTCATTTGCCAAGTGGATGCCCAGACACTTAGTCTATCCAAGTCATCTTGTAACTTATAGACTGTACTGTGCTACAAAGCTTGGTGTCATCTGCAAAGATAGAAACAGAGCTGTTAATGCCATCCTCTATATCATTGATAAATAAATTAAACAACAGCGGGCCCAGTACAGAACCTTGGGGTACACCACTAATAACCGGGGACCAATCAGAGTACGAATCATTGACCACCACTCTCTGGGTATGATCCATGAGCCAGTGTTCAATCCAGTTACAAACTAAAGTTTCCAAGCCCAAAGACCTTAACTTACCTGTCAGACGTCTGTGAGGGACAGTATCAAACGCTTTGGCAAAATCCAGAAACACTATATCCACAGCCATTCCTCTGTCAAGGCTTCTACTCACCTCTTCATAAAAGCAAATTAGATTGGTTTGACAACTTCTATCCTTAGTAAACCCATGCTGGCTATCACTTATAATACTATTATCCCCTATGTATTCCTATGTACAGATATTACTGAACTGAACTTACCTCTCTAAGAACTCTTGGGTGTAGTCCATCCGGCCCTGGAGATTTGCTTAAATTTACTTTACTTAACTTACCTTGTACCATCTCTACATTAAGCCAGTTCAGTACATTATATGATGTGTCACCAGCACTGACCTGGCCAATGTCAGCTCCTTTTTCCATAGTGTATACAGAACTAAAGAACCCATTCAGTAGCTCTGCCTTCTCTTGATCGCCAGTGACAACCTCCCCATTATCATTATTAAGGGGTCCTACATGCTCTGTCCTTGGTTTTTTTGTATTTATATATCTAAAAAAATATTTAGGATTTGTTTTGCTTTCTTTGGCCACCTGTCTCTCGTTTAGAATTTTTGCTGTTTTATTACATTTTTACAGATTTTTTAAGCTCCTTGTACTGTTTAAATGTTATAGCTGACCCATCAGATTTGAATTTTTTGAAGGCTATTTTTTGTTGTTTATTGCTCTTTTAACATCATTTGTCAGCCATGTAGGATTTAGTTTTAATCGTTTATATTTGTTCCCCTTTGGTATATATTTAGCTTTATAGTTATTTAGAGTTGATTTAAAGATGTCCCATTTACCTTCTGTATCAGTATTTGAGAACACCTCCCCCCAGTCTATGTCCTGTAGTGCAGATCTCAGCCCAGGGAAATTTGCCTTTTTAAAGTTATATGTTTTTGCCTTCCCCATCTGTCTTTGTTTTCTACATTTTAAGTCAAAAGTAACTATATTGTGGTCGCCATTACCAAGGTTTTCCCGCACAGTTACATTACCAACCAGCTCTGCGTTGTTGAAAATGATCACATCCAACAAGGCATCACTTCTTGTTGGGTCCTCCACAAACTGGCCCATAAAATTATCCTGCAATAAATTTAGGAATTGTCCCCCTTTTGTAGTTTTAGCCAACCCCCGACCCCAATCTATATCTGGATAGTTAAAATCTCCCATTATTACCACTGTACCTGCCCGGGCGGCCCTCTCTATTTGTTTATGCAGATGACCTTCTATCTCTTCAGTGATATTAGGGGGTCTGTAGATTACACCAAATACTATTTTTTCAGTATTTCCCTCCTTTTGTACCCACAATGATTCCACATCCTCAGAATCATCACACACTATGGCATCGTTCACACTGACTTTCATACCACTTCTGACATACAGACAGTCTCCACCACCTTTTCTGTTCATTCTATCCTTGCGAAACAATGTAAACCCCTGCAGATTAACGGCCCAGTCATGCGAGGAGTCCAGCCATGTCTCAGTGACCCCAACTATATCAATATGTTCCTCCAGTATCAAGGCCTCAAGCTCCCCCATTTTATTTGCTAGGCTTCTGGCATTTGTGAACATACACTTTACATTTCCATTAAGTTTTACACATATAGTCTCACTAATGGGATTTTCAGAGTTATTGGGGTTAATGTTATTTTTTGAGTTATAAGGGCTAATTGTACTATTTAAGTTATTGGGGCTAATGGGATTTTTTGAGTTATTGGGTCTAACGTTATTATTTAAGTTATTGGGGCTAATGGGATTTTTTGGGTTATTGGGTCTAACGTTGTTATTTAAGTTATTGGGGCTAATGGGATTTTTTGAGTTAATGGGGCTTATTGTAGTTATTGAGTTATTGGGGCTAATGGAATTTTTTGAATTATTGGGATTACAATTTTTCGGGCTACATTTATATTTACGGCTGGTTTGTAACCCATGGATCTCCTTATCCACTGCTCTTAACCTCCCCCCACAGGACTCCTCTCCACCCACCATTTTGTCCTGACCCTTCTCTGACCTATCCATCCCACTGTCTGCTTTCTTTGCTTTATTATCCTCCCCCCCTGTGTCAATAGTTGCATAAAGTGTGTTATAGTCAAGCGTAATGTTATCGATTCATGTTCCTAAAATAGTCATAAAAGTTTATAAAAGTCTTCAGAACGTGTATGGACATTATACAAGAACTCTATTTTTTTCATTGGTCATACTAAGGTTCAGCCTGGAAATGGACGTTAAGTGCAATGCTCCAGGACTGCATGCGGCCCCTGTGGCCATTTCGCTCCTATGCCCTCCCGAACTCGGCGTCGAGGGCAACTTTATTCAAGTGGGTGGGTGTGTGATGTTGCAGTACGGGATGATGTGGCTCCATACTGTCCTCCTGCCCTGTCAGGTAGTGTCCTTGAATGTCCCCAGGGCTCCCAGCAGCATACCCCCATTATGTATATAGGGTTTGCCTCATTTAATGTACTGTTGCTTTAATATTTGTACCACATGATTGTTACCCAGAGGGCTCCAGTGACCAGGTGACTTATGGGTCCCCCTATATAACCTGGGGAGGGGCTGCAATCTCTCTCTTAGCACATTGCTACTTCTGCTGAGGTCAAGTCCAGTCAAGTTGTTCCAGTGTCTGTGTCCAGAGCATTGGAGGTCTCAAGCCTAAAGTCCTGCAGCCACAAGTCGGTCATCAGTAAGTCAAGTCATCTTATTGTCAGTCACCATCTCTGTCAAGTCAAGTCCATCTGTAGTCACTGTGGCCTGCACTAAAATCAGTCCAACTACTTCAAGTCCCAGCAAGCCTGCGAGGTCCCCCTGTGTCAATGGTCACCTCCCTGGGATATTTGGCTGTACTGCAAAGACAATATCACCTGTCTTGCCTCAGTAAAGCTACCGTTATCCTTAATCTGGCGTTGGTGTCTTCATTGCCCCTGCCTAACCCAGGATCAGCGGTATTAACTTCAGGTGGTTAAGGCTAAACCACGCCCTGGAGTCAAGACAAGAAGGGGTTAATACCATCTGTCCTTTGGGCCATAACATCTGCCCTGCATCTACCCTGCACCTCACACCCTGACACCACACTACTAACAAAGAGATTAAATGATACATGCGGTTGTTTGGCTTTCATTATGTTCTGGATGTATTTTTATTTGTTGTGTTTAAAACATCTTAAATACTGTATGATCAAAAGAAACACAAAAGAAAAGGTGAAAGGAAAAAAGAAAAAACTGAAAAACAAGAATACGGTGCATGAACCACAGGAATGGGGGATGGGATGATAATTTAATTTCACAAGTCAATGTAAATAACATCTAGCGTGTGAAGGACCCTTATGATGTGGTTATGTATGCAGTTACTTACTAAGTGAAACTCACCCTCCTGTTTCTGTAATGCACATTGTTTAAAATAATGTATTTCATGCCACATAGTTTACCTATCCGACTCCCTGCAATAAATGTTGTAAAAATGTATTTACTGCCAGTCACTTTGAGCATACTGCCTATTTAGCCTAGAAAAGCAAGCAGTTCATGCCAAGGTGACGCATATATACTATTGATTCCTTCCTCAATTTTGCACATTAGGGTAATAATACAGTATGTTGTGCGGGTATCAAAATAGGTAGGCACTTGAAAAAGACACCCTGGTAAATGTTTTTTGTTTCTTTTTGCTTATTTAGTGCAGCAAAGGCTATTATTAGAAAATAATGTAAAGATTCTTGTGTATTCCTTGTGCTAACCTATTGTAGCTGATGTAGCAGGCATGGAATTGCCTCCATGTTGGTTTGCAATTACTTCAGAGAAGTTATTTAGTAATGCAGCCTATATTTCCCATTAAGCCTCTGGCTTTGGGTGTAGTGTTTGATCCCTGCAGCTGTTCATTTAAAGTAGTACTCCACCCCTAGACATCTTATCCCCTATCCAAAGGATAGAGGATAAGACGTCTGATTGCGGGGGTCCCTCCACAAGGAACCCCAGCGATCTCTCCTGCAGCACCCCCTGTCACCTGGTGCATGGAGCGAAGCTTGCTTCGTGCACTAGATGACAGGGGGTGCTGCAGCATTTTGACTGTTTCTGATGCAATTTTCCAAAATTGTGGTAAAAAAATAAGCATTTTTTTAAATAAAAGAAGTGATCTAACTGGTTGCTATGGGCAACTGCACCACTCTTCCTCTACACAGGTTTTGATAGTCTCCCCCAATGTGTGAATACAGCCTCAGGGGAGTTATACCTATTATATATGCTGATCCCATAGAGATATCAGATGGAGGTGGGAGGAGTGTGGAGAGATCTCAGATCTATTAGGGTATGTTCACACTTTTCAGGAATTCAAGAGCAATTCACGAGGAATCATTTCGGTCAGGATTTTTATGCATAGTGCAGAATTTGCGTGGAATTTGCGCAAAATTCATGTAGAATTTGAGCTGAATTCATGCACAATTCGTGTGGAATTTCCACGCGGAAATGAAGAGGAATGAAGTAGGAGGCTATTCAATTCGACTTTTCAGGATTCCGCTTGAAATGGATTTTGTCAGGAAAAAAAAAATCCCATTGACTTCAATGGGCTTTGAGGGTATGTTCACACTGCGGAATTTCCGCAGTGAACGTTACCATCAATGTGAATGGGCCTTCCGCAAGACCCGATCACACTGCAGAATTTTAGCAGCGGACACGTTCATTCTTTGCTTGGAAGTCCACGATAACTGCATAGCCATCAATGGTGATGGCGCAGTGCAGCGCGGTCCTACTGCTGAAGTATTTTCGGCCGCCAGACGGAATCTCCGCTCGCTGAATTCAGCGAATGGAGATTCCGCAGTGTGAACATACCCTTACTTGATGATTCCACCTGAAGAATGAACATGTTCTATCTAAAGGCAGAACAGAATTCAGTGTCCTCAGTGTGAACAGGGCAAAGGAAATTCCATTAAAGTAAATGGAACTTTCATTGTTAGATGATTTGGAGCAGAATAAGTGAGCAGAATTACTCAAGTAAGTTCCTCTCCAATTCCCCAGTGTGAACATACCCTTAGGAGGTGATCTGGTAGATGATGATGTCATCCTGTAGATCACAGAAAGTCAGAACCTAGGACTGACATCCTGCTCTGACACACAAGCACTGTGATTTTGTGTCGCTCAGACTGATGACCACATGACCAAGATATATTAATAAAACACATTGATGTAGTTGCACTGTAATAACTAGTGCTGTATGACTAGTGATGTAGATGTGCATTATATGGACAAGAAAAAAATGTAAGTAAAAAAAAGCTAAATGTGTCTTTGAATCATCAAATTATTTTGACTAATTTAGTTCCCCCAAAGAATGCCTGCTTCATTGATCTTTAAAAGAACAACATGTGGCCTCCTTCATAGAGGTCTTACTACATACATAGAACAACATGTGGCCTCCTTCATAGAAGTCTTACTACATACATAGAACAACATGTGGCTTCCTTCATAGAAGTCTTACTATATACATAGAACAACATGTGGCCTCCTTCATAGAAGTCTTACTATATACATAGAAAAACATGTGGCCTCCTTCATAGAAGTCTTACTACATACATAGAACAACATGTGGCCTCCTTCATAGAAGTCTTACTATATACATAGAACAACATGTGGCCTCCTTTATAGAGGTCTTACTACATACAAACACACACTTTTCTGCCTGTTAATAAACTGCCTGCTAATAAAATAAGCTTGGATGTGGCTGAAGCATGAGGAGACCATATAGTGGCTGAATGACGCAGCGTGGAGGTGTTGGCAGCATGAAGAGACCATATAGTGGCTGAATGACACAGCTTGGATGTGGCTAAAGCATGAGGAGACCATATAGTGGATGAATGACACAGCGTGGAGGTGTTGGCAGCATGAGGAGACCATATAGTGGCTGAATATCACAACTTGGAGGTGTTGGAAGCATGAGGAGACCATATGGTGACTGAATGACACAGCGTGGAGGTGTTGGCAGCATGAGGAGACTAAATAGTGACTGAATGACACAGCCTGCAGCGAGCATCAGCATGAGTAGACACTAGGGCTTCACAATCCCTAAGATTAACTCCTTGGGGACGGAGGGCATATGCATACGCCCTCGCGTCCCGTCACTTAAGGACGGAGGGCGTATCCATGCCGCTCGCCGGGCAATGATCGGACCGGGATGACTGCTGATATCTATCAGCAGGCATCCCGTGGCAATGCCTAGGGGGTCCTGAGACCCCGCCATGTCGGCAATCGCGGCAAATCGCTGGTCAATTCAGACCAGCGATTTGCCCGCGATCTGGCCCATTCGGGTCACTGGTGACCCAATCACCCAGAAAATAAGAATGATCGGAGCTGTCAGAGACAGCTCCGAATCATCCTAAAGGATAGGAGCGAGGTGGCAGTGTTGCCACCCCCTCCTATCCCCTGCCATTGGTCGGTCAGGCTGACCACCAATGGCAGGAGGGGGGCGGGGGGTTAGGGTTCATTTCCCCCGCTCTGGCCACCGATCGGAAGTCGGTACAGAGCGGGGGAGCACGGGCGGCGAGGGGGGGGGGGGAACATGGCCCGACTTACCCGGACCGGCGGCAGAGTCGGCATCACGGAGCAGCGGCTGCAGCAGGAGGAGCGGCGGCCGGAAAGTCCGGCGGAGAAGGCTGCAGTGAAGATCGCGGTAAGTGATCTCACTGTGGCCTTCTAAAAGCTGCAAAACTACAACTCCCAGCATGCCCACACAGCCAAAGGCTGTCTGGGCATGCTGGGAGTTGTAGTTTTGCAACATCTGGAGGGCCACAGTTTGGAGACCACTGTGTAGTGGTCTCTAAACTGTGGTCCTCCAGGTGTTGCAAAACTACAAATTTCAGCATGCACTGACTGTCTGGGCATGCTGGGAGTTGTAGTTTTGCAACATCTGAAGAGGCACAGTTTGGAGACCACTATAAGGTGGTCTCTAAACTGTAGCCCTCCAGATGTTGCAAAACTACAATTCCCAGCATGGCCAGACAGTCAGGGATGCTGGGGATATAGTTTTGCAATATCTGGCCCTTCATATGTTGCAGAACTACAACTCCCAGCATGCCTGGACAGTCTGGGCATGCTTGGAGTTGAAGTTTTGCAACATCTGGAGGGCTACAGTTTGGAGACCACTACTTAGCGGTCTCCAAACTGTTCTTCCCCAGTTGTTGCATAACTACAACTCCTAGCATGCCCAGACTGTCCAGGCATGCTGGGAGTTGTAGTTCTGCAACATCTGAAGGGCCAGATATTGCAGAACTACACACCCAGCATCCTTGACTGTCTGGCCATGCTGGGAATTGTAGTATTGCAACAGCTGTAGGCACACTGGTTGGGAAACACTGTGCTACAGTCTGTTTCCTAACTCAGTGATTCCAACCCGTGTGCCTCCAGCTGTTGCAAAACTACAACTCTCAAAATGCACTGACAGGCCATACATGCTGGGAGTTGTAGTTTTGCAAAAGCTGGAGGCACATTGGTTGGAATCACTGAGCTAGAGTCTGTTTTCTAACTCAGTGCTTCCCCACCAGTGTGCCTACAGCTGTTGTAAAATGGTCTGTCAGTGCATTCTGGGAGTTGTAGTTTTGTAACAGCTGAAGGTTTGGGGTGCCCCCACCATGTGAATGTACAGGATACATTCACACGGGCGGGTTTACAGTGGGTTTCCTTCTACAAGTTTGAGCTGCAGCAAATTTTCCGCCGCAGCTCAAACTCCCAGCGGAAAACTTATTGTGAATCCCCGCCTGTGTGAATGTACCCTAAAAACACTACACTACACTAACAAATAATAAAAAGTAAAACACTACATATATACCCCCTTACATGCTCCCCCCCCCCCCAAATAAAAATGAAAAAAGTCACACACAGCAGTGTTTCCTAAAGGGAGCCTCCAGCTGTTGCAAAACCACAACTCCCAGTATTGCCGGACAGCCATAGACTGTCCTGGCAGGCTGGGAGTCTTGCAACAGCTGGAGGCAGCCTGTTTGGGAAACACTGCTGTAGGGTTTTACTGTAGGTAACCGGGTCCGCCCCTATTGCAAATTCCTTATTTAGACCTCAAATGCGCATGGTGCTCTCTCACTTCAGAGCTCTGTCGTATTTCAAGGCAACAGTTTAGGGCCACATCTGGGGTATTTCCGTACTCGGGAGAAATTGCACTACAAATTTTGGGGCGATTTTTCTCCTTTTACCCCTTATAATATGGTAAAGTTGGGGGCTACACCAGCATATTAGTGTAACATTTTTTTACATTTTTACACTAACATGCTGGTGTTGCCCCATACTTTTCATTTTCACAAGAAGTAAAAGGAGAAAATGACCCCCAAAATTTGTAACACAATTTCTTCTGAGTACGGAAATACCCCATATGTGTACATAAAATGCTCTGCGGACAAACTACATGGCTCAGAAGTGAGAGAGCGCCATGTACATTTGAGGCCTAAATTGGTGATTTGCACAGGGGTGGCTAATCGTTACAACGGTTCTGACATGAACGCAAAAAAAAAAAAAAAAATCCACATGTGACCCCATTTTGGAAACTACACCCCTCACGGAACGTAACAAGGGGTATAGTGAGCCTTAACACCCTTCAGGTCTTTGACAAATTTTCGTTAAAGTTGGACATGAAAATTAAAAATTAGTTTTTTTTCCCCTGAAATGCTGGCATTACCCCACATTTTCGCAAGGGGTAATAGGAACAAAGCCCCCCCAAATTTGTAACCCCATTTCTTCTGAGTATATAAATACCCTATATGTGGAAGTAAAGTGCTCTGCGGGCGAACTACAATGCTCAGAAGAGAGGGGGCGCCATTGGGCTTTTTGAGAGAGAATTAGGCTGGAATTGAAGGCTATGTGTGTTTACAAAGCCCCCATGGGGCCAGAACAGCAGACCCCCTCCACATGTGACCCCATTTTGGAAACTACACCCCTCACTGAATGTAACAAGGGGTACAGTGAGCATTTACGCCCCACAGGTGTCTGACAGATTTTTTGAACAGTCGTCCGTAAAAATGAAAAATGTAATTTTTCATTTGCACAGCCCACTGTTTCAAAGATCTGTCAAATGCCAGTGGGGTATAAATGCTCACTGCACCCATTATTAAGTTCTGTGAGGGGTGTAGTTTCCAAAATAGTATGCCATGTGTTTTTTTTTTTTTTACTGTGGGCTTCCTAAATGCGACATGCCCCCAAAAACCATTTCAGCAAAATTCGCTCTCCAAAAGACCAATGTTGCTCCTTCCCTTCTGAGCCCTCTAGTGCACCCACAGAGCACTTTACATACACATATGAGGTATTTCCTTACTCGAGAGAAACGGGGTTACAAATTTTGTGGTGCATTTTCTCCTATTACTCCTTGTGAAAAGGAAAAGTTTTGGGTAACACTAGCATTTCAGTGTTAAAAATCACATTTTTCATTTTCACGTCCCACTTTAACGAAAGTTCGTCAATCACCTGTGGGGTGTTAAGGCTCACTGTACCCCTTATTACGTTCCTTGAGGGGTGTAGTTTCCAAAATAGTAGGCCATGTGGGTATTTTGTGCTGTTCTGGCACCATAGGGGCTTCCTAAATGCCACATGCCCCCCAAAAACCATTTCAGCAAAATTTGCTTTCCTAAAGCCAAATGTGACTCCTTCTCTTCTGAGCATTGTAGTTCGCCCGCAGAGCATTTTATGCCCTAACATGGGATATTTCCATACTCAGAAGAGATGGGGTTACACATTTTGAGGGACATTTTCTCCCATTATCCTTTGTAAAAATGGTAAATTTGGGGGGAAAAACTGCAATTTAGTGAAAAAATTTTTTTTCATTTACATATCCGACTTGGGGTCACCTGTGGGGTGTTAAGGCTCACGGGACCCCTTGTTACGTGCCTTGAGGGGTGTAGTTTCCAAAATAGTATGCCATAAGGTTTTTTTTTTTTTGCTGTTCGGGCACATAGGGGCTTTCTAAATGTGACATGCCCCTCAAAAACCATTTCAGAAAAATTCACTCTCCAAAATTCCATTGTTGCTCCTTCCCTTCTGAGCCCTCTACTGCGCCCTCCAAACACTTGACATACACATATGAGGTATTCCCTTACTCGGGAGAAATGGGGTTACAAATTTTTGGGGGCTTTTTCTCCTATTATCCCTTGTAAAAATTAAAAAACTGTGTCTACAAGAACATGCGAGTGTAAAAAATGAAGATTTTGAATTTTCTCCTTCACTTTGCTGCTATTGCTGTGAAACACCTAAAGGGTTAACAAACGTTCTGAATGTCATTTTCAATACTTTGAGGGGTGCAGTTTTTAAAATAGGTTAATTTATGGGGTATTTCTAAAATGAAGGCCCTTCAAATCCACTTCAAAACTGAACTGGTCCCTGAAAAATTACGACTTAGAACATTTTGTGAAAAATGGGAAAATTACTGCTGAACTTTGAAGCCCTCTGATGTCTTCCAAAAGTAAAAACATGTCAACTTTATGATGCAGACATTAAGTAGACATATTGTATTTGTGAATCAATATATCATTTATTTGGAATGTCTGTTTTCCTTACAAGCAGAGAGCTTCAAAGTTTGAAATGATGCAAGTATCGACAAAAATTTACCACTAACATGAAGTAGAATATGTCTCGAAAAAACAATCTCAGAATCAGAATGAAAGGTAAAAGCATCCCAGAGTTATTAATGCTTAAAGTGACAGTGGTCAGAATTGAAAAAAATGCTCCCATCCTTAGGGTTTTAATGGGCTCCGTCCCCAAGGAGTTAAAAGATGAATTTTTAAATTTAAATTGAAGATTTATGATAGCTAGTGTCCCTGTGTGACTCTGTTTGCCAAGGCAAACCATTTGAAAAACAATGTGAAAAAACTGTGCCCTGCACACATGGTATGCTAAAGGGCCACTGAAACTTGTCTGGGTAGTGGAGGCTGAAAACACGGTGGAGAATGAGGAGGGGGAGTCGCACACTGTCACAGGACCAATGGCCTAAGAGCGTGGAGGTGGAAGAGGCGTGACCTGTCCATGTTGGTGTTGTGGCTGTGCAGGAATCACATTCACCGCCGTGCACTTTGGTACACACCGACAGGATCAAGGACTGGCCCACCTTCTCTTCCACAAAATTGTGCAGGACTGGTACTGCCTTCTTTGCAAAGAAATGACGGCTTGGCACTTTCCACCTCGGCTCGGCACAAGCAATCAGTTCTCTGAAAGGTGCAGAGTCCACCACTTGAAAAGGGAGGGACTGCAGCACCAGCAACTTAGACAGGAGCACATTCAGCTTCTGCGCCATTGGATGAGTGGGCGCATGTCTCTTGGACATGGCTTCGCCGATGGATTGTTGGCGGAATGGCTGACTACAAGTAGGAGGAGCAGGAGCATCTGGAGCGACAGAAGGAGGGTATGACACACAGCTCCCTTCAGCTGAGGTGGTGGAGCCTTGGCTGGCTGAAAGAGGGAGTGGCGTGCCACTGGGTGATGGAGCAGGCTGGACCACTACATCTGAGCCACGGTTCTCCCAGGCCGCTTTATGATGGCAAGGTATGTGTTGATGCAGGGCCGTGATGCCAACATTGGAACCCTGGCCATGCTTCACCTGATGCCGACATATCTTGCATGTGGCTATGTGAACCTCCTCCGGATGCTTGATGAAAAACTGCCCCCCACTGAGTAGCTAATTTTCCCACCAACAGTCCGCACTAATTGACTGCTACTGCCTCCCGGCAAGGTAGGCTGCCACCAAGCAGGTGTTCTCCTCCAGGCACGATTGGCTCCAGAATTTCCACTTCTGCCACCATGCTGACTGCCAACCATGCCATCCCCTTTCTGGCTCAGCTGATGCCTCACAGGCAACCTGCAACTCTCGTCTCCTGATGATGATGAAGCCCCTTCTGCACCCGTCTCCCAATTGCGATCGGCTTCATCATCATCAACAATTGTCTGCACGTCACTGATGTCCTCCTCAGTTTCCTCAACAGTGTCTGCTTCAGCACCTTGAACCCTGGCAACGCTGCCTCCTACGTCACTCTCCTCATCACTACTTGCCTGCCTAGCTGGGAAGTGGCAGATGTCTCCTCCACTTCTTGGCTGGGCAGAAGCTGCTGACTGTCCTCTATTATATCGTCCTCACTGAATAGTGGAGCTGAACCCACAGCATAAGATACTTCTTATGGGGAAAGAACAGCATAGGACAGAGGCAATGGGAGGACAGGGACTGCTCCCGGACAATGCCAACTGAGGGTTGTGTCTGAGGAACCCACCGACTGTTGACTGGGGGTATCAGATGCTGTGGTGCCAACATTGTGATGAAGTGGATGACCGTGTTAACCAATCGATGACGGCAGAAGGGTTGCTGGTCGAGACACCACCGCTAGCTGATACCGGGAGCTCAGCCCTCTCACTTGCGACTCCTGCTGCCACTCGCTCCTAGTCTTCTGCGACCTCTGACTGATGAATTTAGGCCTCTGCCACTCCTCCACATCCTGGAACTTCTCTGCCTGACATGCTTAGTGCATATATGAGAAGAGGACAATATGCTTCACTACACTTAAAACAGTATTTGTTTTGAACAGCAGCAGGTGTATACTTTTGACTGTCCTTTCACAGTATCTAGGCCCTTGACAGATTAACAGGTACAAAATAGTACACTATTTAGATGTACATATGTGATATGAACTTCTGAGGGCAGAAAATGCAGTACAGTACGCTTAAAGAAATCTATTTTAGTTAAACACCAGCCGGTGATTACTTTTGCCTGGACTTTCACAGTATTTAGGCCCTTGACAGATTAACAGGTACAAAATAGTACACTACTTAGATGTACATATGTGTTATGCACTTATGAGGGCAGAAAATGCGCTACAGTATACTTAAAAAATATCTAAGTACAACACCAGCTTGTAAGTACTTTTGCCTGGACTTTCACATTATCTAGGCCATTGACAGATTAACAGGTACAAAATAGTACACTACTTAGATGCTTAGATGTACGTATTTGGTATGCACTTATGAGAGCAGAAAAATGAGGTACAGTATGCTTAAAAAAACTTATTTTAGTTAAACACGAGGCGTGATTACTTTTGCCTGGACTTTCACAGTATCTAGGCCCTTGACAGATTAATAGGTACAAAATAGTACTCTACTTAGATGCAGGTATGTGGTATGCACTTATGAGGGCAGAAAAATGCACTACAGTACACTTAATAAACATATTGGAGTAAAACACCAGCTGGTGATTACTTTTGGCTGCCCTTTCACAGTATGTAGACCCTTGACAGATTAACAGGTACAAAATAGTACACTTCTTAGATGTACGTATGTGGTATGCACTTATGAGGGCAAAAAAATGCTCTACAGTACACTTAAAAAAGTATCTGAGTACAACACCAGCAGGTGAGTACTTTTGAGTGGACTTTCACAGTATCTAGGCCCTTGAGAGATTAACAGGTACAAAATAGTACACTACTTAGATGTACGTATGTGGTATGCACTTATGAGGGCAGAAAAATGTGGTACAGTATGCTTAAAAAAAAGGATTTTAGTAAAACATAAGCTGGTGATTACTTTTGCCTGGACTTTCACAGTATCTAGGTACTTAACAGATTAACAGGTTTAAAATAGTACACTAATTAGATGTAGGTATGTGGTATGCACTTATGAAGGCAGAAAAATGCGATCCAGTACGCTTTAAAAAGTATCTCAGTAAAAACACAAGCCAGTAAGTACTTTTGCCTGGACTTTCACAGTATCTAGGCCTTTGACAGATTAACAGGCTTAAAATAGCACAATACATGTGGTATGCACTTATGAGGGCAGAAAAATGCGCTACAGTACGTTTAATAAACATAATGGAGTAAAACACCAGCAGGTGATTACTCGTGGCTGTTCTTTCACAGTATCTAGGCCCTTGAAAGATTAACAGGTACAAAATAGTACACTACTTAGTTGTAGGTATGTGGTATGCACTTATGAGGGCAGAAAAATGTGCTACAGTACACTTAAAAAAGTATCTGAGTAAAAACACAAGCCTGTGAGTACTTTTGCATGGACTTTCACAGTATCTAGGCCCTTGACAGATTAACAGGTACAAAATAGTACAATATATGTGTTATGCACTTATGAGGGCAGAAAAATACGCTACAGTAAACTTTAAAAAGTATCTGAGTAAAAAGACAAGCCGGTGAGTGCTTTTGCCTGGACTTTGACAGTATCTAGGCCTTGACAGATTAACAGGTACAAAATAGTACACTTCTCAGATGTACGTATATGGTATGCACTTATGAGGGCAGAAAAATGCGGTACAGCACTCTTAAAAAAGCGTATTTTAGTTAAACACCAGCCGGTGATTACTTTTGCCTGGACTTTCACAGTATCTAGGCCCTTGACATTTTAACAGGTACAAAATAGTACACTACTTAAATGTACGTATGTGGTATGCACTTATGAGGGCAGAAAAATGCACAACAGTACACTTAAAAAGTATATGAGTACAACACAAGCCGGTGAGTACTTTTGCCTGGACTTTCACAGTATCTAGGCCCTTGACAGATTAACAGGTTTAAAATAGTACACTACTTAGATGAAGGTATGTGGTATTCACTTATGAGGGCAAAAGAAATGCGCTACAGTACGCTTAATAAACATATTGGAGTAAGACACCAGCCGGCGATTACTTTTGGCTGTCTTTTCACAGCATGTAGGCCCTTGACAGATTAACAGGTACAAAATATTACACTACTTAAATGTACGTATGGTGTATGCACTTATGTGGGCAGAAAAATGCACTACAGTGCGATTTAAAAAGTATCTGAGTAAAAACACAAGCCGGTGAGTACTTTTGCCTGAACTTTCACAGTATCTATGCCCTTGACAGATTAACAGGTTTAAAATAGTACACTACATGTGGTATGCACTTATGAGGGCAGAAAAATGTGCTACATTACGCTTAATAAATGTATTGGAGTAAAACACCAGCCGGTGATTACTTTTGGCTGTCCTTTCACAGTATCTAGACCCTTGTTAGATTAACAGGTACACAATAGTACACTACTTAGATGTAGGTATGTGGTATTGTCAGGATCCGGATGGGTATACTGTTAGGATACTGGTGGTGGATCCTCTGTGTCAGTGGGGAGATGACGTGGGCCGTACCAGGGGAACGGAGTCTAAGGGGTTACTGGTTTTCACCAGAGCCCGCCGCAAAGCGGGATGAACTTGCAGCGGAAGGTAACCCCCAGGTCGTTCCACCGGATAGCGACTCAACCCCAACTGACGGCTGAGACAGGCGCGGTACAAGGGATTAGGCAAGAGCAAGGTCGGACGTAGCAGAAGGTCAGGGCAGGCAGCAAGGATCATAGTCAGGGGCAACGGCTGAGGGTCTGGAACACTGGCTTCGAACATACACAAGGAAACGCTTTCACTGGCACTGAGGCAACAAGATCCGGCAATGCTAGGAAGGGGAAGTGGGTTTTTATAATTAGGGCACAGGTGAGAGAACTGATTGGGCCAGGCGCCAATCAGTGGCGCGCTGGCCCTTTAAATTGATGAGAACTAATGTGCAGGTAAAAGGACACCTGGGAAATAGGGATCATAATATAATACATTATAACTTGTTCTTCAATAAGGGAATCTCTCGAGGGGCCACAAAAACAATGAACTTTAGGAAGGCAAAGTTTGATCAGCTCAGAGAAGCCCTTAACAATATAAAATGGGATATTGTTCCCAAAAACAGGAATACTGACACTAAATGGGAGACTTTTAAAGATATCTTAAATTATCACTGTAATAAATATATACCTTATGGGAATAAAAGGGTCAGAAATAAAAGAAAACCAATATGGATGAATAAAAACATTAAAGGGGCAATAAATGACAAAAATAAAGCATTTAAAATACTAAAACAGGACAGCAGTAAAGAAGCATTAAAAGCTATAGAGAAAAATGTAAAATATGTAAAAAAAACAAAAACAAAAACAAATAAAAGCCGCAAAAATAAAGACTCATTGCCAAAGAGAGTAAAACTAACCCCAAAATGTTCTTTAACTATATTAATAGCAAAAAGGTAAAAAATGAAAGTGTGGGCCCCTTAAAAAATGATGAGGAAGAAATTATAAAAACGGGGATCAGGAAAAAGCAAATATATTAAACAAATTCTTCTCCACTGTATTCACCGAGGAAAATGAAATGCCAGGTGAAATACAGTGTGATAAGGTAAACTCCCCAGTACAGCTCACCTGTCTAACCCATGAAGAAGTACAGTGCCGCCTACAAAAAATCAAAACAGACAAATCACCAGGTCCGGATGGCATTCACCCCCGTGTTCTAAAGGAATTATGTAATGTTATAGACAGACCCCTATTTTTAAAATGACGGGACTCTATAGCAACAGGGACTGTTCCCCTGTACTGACGCATGGCAAATGTGGTACCAATATTTAAAAAAGGAACAAAAGGTGACCCCGGGAATCATAGACCTGTTAGTTTAACCTCTGTTGTATGTAAATTGTTTGAGGGTTTTCTAAGAGATGCTATTTTGGAATATCTTGATACAAATAAATGTATGACTCCATATCAGCATGGCTTTATGAGGGATCGGTCCTGTCAAACTAACCTGATCAGCTTTTATGAGGAGGTGAGCTCCAGACTGGACCAGGGGCCATCGCTGGATGTCGTATATCTGGATTTTTCGAAAGCATTTGATACGGTGCCACATAAAAGGTTGGTGCATAAAATGAGAAGGATCGGGCTGGGGGACAATGGGGGGTATTTATCAAAGGATTTATGTGTTTTTTTCAAACCAAAGTGGAAAAAAAAGGGTAAAAAGAAACTGTCAACAGGCAAAATTGATAAATACCCCCCAATGTGTGTAAGTGGGTAAGTAACTGCTTCAGTGATAGGAAACAGAGGGACGTTATTAATGGTACTTATTCTGATTGGGTGACTGTTACTAGTGGGGTACCACAGGGGTCCGTCTTGGGTCCTGTTCTGTTTAATATATTTATTAATGACCTTGTAGAGAAAAATGCGCTACTGTACGCTTAATAAACGTATTGGAGTAAAACACCAGCAGGTGATTACTTTTGGCTGTCCTTTCACAGTATGTAGGCCCTCGACAGATTAAAAGGTACAAAATAGTACACTACTTACATGTACGTTTGTGGTATGCACTTATGAGGGCAGAAAAATACGTTACAGTACACTTAAATGGGCACTGTCACCAAACATTTTTAATATTTTGTAGAACTCATGTACTACAACATATCTCTAATATAGATCTATTTTTATTTCCATTAAACTAGTTTATTTTACATTTGAAAACCGGCCACTAGGGGTTTCCCTTCTAGTGGCCGGCTGCAGGCTGGCGTGACGACACGCATGAATTTGGACCGATGCCAGCCGGGCATGGGCCCTAATTCATTCAGCCTGCGCTCGCTCCCTGCCTGTCAATCAGACAGGGGGGAGCGAGCGCTGAGAGCACATTGGCTCCCTGGCCTCACCCGCCTCCCGGCATATACGCGGCGCTGCTGTTGGACGCAGTATGTTGTATGTCTGGAGCGGGGAGGGGGAAGGGGGGGGCGTTGGTAGCGCCTCGGCCATAGCAAATTTATTGTTTTCGGCGGGGGCGGCGGGACGGTATGATTAGTGCCGCGGCCATAACAAATTTATTGTTCTGGGGGGGGGGGGGGGGAGCTGCACAGGGTGCCTCCAGCTGTTTCACCACTACAACTCCCAGCATGCTCTGACAGCCAATAGATGTCAGGGCAAGCTGGGAGTTGTAGTGGTAAAACAGCTGGAGGCACCCTGTGTAGATGAACTAAGGGCGTAAGTCGTCCCCCCCCCTAGCAGGCATCAGTGACGTCATGCCTGCTGGGGAAGTCTGCCTGGTAGTGAGCACACTACCAGGCAGACAAAAAGCCATTTTTTATATAGTAAAGAAAAAAATTAAAAGCAGGGAGGGGGTTAGGGAGAGATGGGACATAGGTAGGGACATAAAAAAAAATGTTGGGAGCTACCCTTTAAAAAAGTGTAGTAAAAACACAAGCCGGTGAGTACTTTTGCCTGGATTTCACAGTATCTAGGCCCTTGACAGAATAACTGGTTTAAAATAGTACACTACTTAGATGTAGGTATGTGGTATGCACTTATGAGAGCAGAAAAAATGCGCTACAGTACGCTTAATAAACGTATTGATGTAAAACACCAGCCGGTGATTACTTTTGGCTGTCCTTTCACAGTATCTAGACCCTTGACAGATGAACAGGTACAAAATAGTACACTACTTAGATGTATGTATGTGGTATGCACTTATGAGGGCTGAAAAATGCGGTACAGTTCGCTTAAAAAAAAAAACATATTTTTGTAAAACACCAGCCGGTGATTACTTTTGCCTGGCCTTTTACAGCATCTAGGCCCTTGACAGATTAACAGGTAGAAAATAGTACACTACTTAGATGTAGGTATGTCATATGCACTTATGAGGGCAGAAAAATGCGGTATAGTACACTCAAAAGAACGTATTTTTGCACAACACCAGCAGTATAAAGCAGTGCTGCAGCACAAGAAGGCTGTGTACTAAACACAAAATTGCACTGTCAAAGACTATTAGGAATTGACTGCTGGGTATTATACCATCTACAGACTAGTATAACCAGCAGATGATTTGTTGTAGAGCAGAAGAAACAGAATTGTGCTGAAAAATTATTCCTGCCTCTACTCCTCTACTAAGGTTTATGAAGTTGAGGCAGCTTGTTGAAATGTATGAGGCAACACACAGCTATCTGCCCCTCTCTGTAATATAATGCTGAAGAAAGTGACTGGGAGGTTAACGGCTGCAGTAAAAATCCTTTTTAGTGAAATGAAGCACTGCTCTCTGTTCACCAGAACGCTGATGTGACTAGGATGTGAAACGCTGCTGGAATGAGCTTTTCTGTGTAACACACACACAGCGATGTCCGTCCTATCTGTATGCAGTGTAATGAATGATATGCCGAGCAGCAAAATGGACTGATTATAAAGGGCTGTGACATCACAGGGGTGGCTGGCTGCTGATAGGCTGCATCCTGCATGTGATTCAGGGTCATCCTGCCTACTTTGCTTCCCATCTTGCATTCTCGCCTTCCCAGCATTCCTTGCCCTATGTACTGACATGTTGAGCCACCATTTTAGATGCCCTGGAGCCTGGACCGCAGTAAATGGAGTTGAATGAAGGGATTCGTGCGATAGAATCGCGGCGATATTAGTATTAGTTGCAAATCAAATATTTCATGAAATTCGTAACAAATCCGAGTTCGTCAGCTTTGATTCGCTCATCTCTACTTATTGTTACACTATGCGCTCCGGCCTCACACACTGTCCGTGAGCGTATGGTCCCCTTACCTTCTGCTGCCGACAGGGCTGGGACTCGCATCGTGGGATGCACCCGCATGCGAGCTCTAGTCCGTCACTCTCCGGGTGTTTCTCCTGCCTCTGCCTCCACCTCTCTGCTACGGCGCGTGTGTCCCCGTCCCTTAGGGCTTGCGCGCACCGGAGCTTTAAGATTTAAAGGGCCAGTACGCTCATTAGTGTAACCACCTGTGGCTTGTCCTGCACCCTCCTCAGTTCTCTGCCGGATATTTGTTGCCTTGTGCCCTAGAGAAAGTGTTTCCTTTGTATTGCCTTGCCGTGTACCAGATCTCCTGCTCTTGTGACTTGACCTTGCTCCTCAACTGCCTGCCTACTGAACTCCTGCTATGTCCTGACTACGCTACTGTGCCGCCTGCCCTGACCGACTGCTATCCAGACTACGAGTTGCCTCATCCCTCCTGTGCCTCGCATCTCCTCAGCCACCTGTGTGGTCGAGCCGTGCCAAGGGTAGCGACCCGGGTGTTGCGTGCAGCTGCAAGCCCATCCTGCTTTGCGGCGGGCTCTGGTGAAGACCAGCGGCACCTTAGACTCTGCTCCCTGGTACGGTCCGAGTCATCTGCCACATAGTTCCAGCGGATCCACATACATCGGAGTTCCTGTCTTCAGAAACGTAAATGTTACACATTTAGAGGTCCCTGTTCAGTAAAATACTGAAATGAAAACCTGAGTTTGTTATGAGCCTTCAGCCTGCAAGAAAGAATGATACAAGTAGTATACGGAGTCAGAATGACCAACTCTACCTCTATTTAAAAAAAAGTATTAGCAGGTTAGTATATGCCACTGTGTTTCCCAACTGATTTGACTTTGGGTTAAACTGAGGAGCAGACTCTAAGTACACTCTAGGTTTTTACACTTTATCCCATTCCTGGATATGGAAGCTGGTAATAGGTCACTATCCAAGTTGCCTTGCCCTGTTCCAGAAAGCACCTGTACAAAGCACTGAGATTTATGGGCAAAGGTGAGTCTAAATCTGGTGTGGGTCATGGGCAAATGGTATAGTAGTGAAGTCAGATACAGGCAAGAGAGTCATTGTAGGTGGCACAGGTTTGGTGTAAGCGAAATGGGTAAAACAAAGCGGAGTCAGTACAGTACACAGAGAAGCAGAGAAATAGGCACAACAGCAGCAGAACCTTGCTGCTCAGTCAAACAATGGAGGGTGTGGCCGTCTGATAAAAGTAGTGGAGGAAAATGGTTGGTTGGGGACAGATTTTGGGTTCACATGCTGGACCTTATAGGCAGACCAGGGCACAAAAGGAGCAGGAGGCTTGACAGGCCAAAGAGTAGAGGGACAGCCAGGAGTGTAGACAAGAAAGGTAAACTAGTGATGATGTCCACCATGGGGCTCCACACACCGGGGGATCAGACTGCCACTTTTATACTATACATGTTTTTCAGTCCACAGCCACTGGTGGCAATGAGAAAATCCATAAGAAAAAGGTAGCAGCCTAGCCATCACAAGGACCCTCAGAGGCATCATGGCTATTGTAAAAAAAAAAAAGAGGCTGGTACAACTCCATGAGGGGCAGGCTGTGGTATAGCTTAACTTCTCTTAGCAACACTGTTGGTTTGGCCAACAGCCATTGTGGCTCACAGTTCTCTGGAGCCAGGTAAGAGACTGACAATTGTTCTAAAACTGCTCTTAACTACAAGTTTAGTCTCCCATCGATACGATAGCCATTAAGTGTATTGTACTTTATTGTCATAAAAACAATAAAGTTTTTGTTAATCATGGTGTTTGTGACGTACTCTTTTATTAGCCTTTTGCTTATCTATTTTATACTGTGAACTTTTGAAATGTATTTGTGAGCACAAAACACAGGTATACTTCTTTATATATATATATATATATATATATATATATATATATATATATATAGTCATATATTTTACTTTCAAGGATATGGATCCAATGAGATATGCTGGCAAACGTGTGTTACTTTCCCTATAATTTTCTGGGCCGTAATCCATGGATGAGTACCTCTGCCAGAGCATGTTCGTGCTCTCCATTCCCCCCAGAGCCATGATATCTAACTTCTGCCAGGAATGGCCTACATGCTTTCTTGCTTGGGCTCAGAGCCACAAAACAAAATGGCTGCCAGATCATGCTTGTGATCCTTGTACTCACCTGGTTTCTTATTTCCCCATGCATTTTATAGAAAACAATTAACATCAAAATCAAAATTAATTTTCTTTCATGTGCAAATAAACATCATATTAAGAAAATAAGTGATAAAACATCCATATCACACGGGTTTCCAAAACTAATCTTAACACTCTGCAAACATATAGCAGCTGCAAAAAGAAAGGGGGATCTAAGAGTAAAACTGGGATTGTGATACTGTCTTCTCTGTAGAGTATCGTGATTGATGCCTTGGGTTACCATGGAAATTAAGATAGTGGATGTAAAATGATTTTCCATGGCTGCCATTTGGGACATCTATTGGCTGCTTATTAAAAAACAGAATAGCTGTCCTATGTAGTGAAGTCATGTAGATCTGTGGTAGATCCATGCACACCTATATATTTTTATCTTTTTTTAAGCCTATATGATACTGAACTTTTGATGCAGAATGCTGTTGAACTGAATGTTGGGGTTAGTTTGGCCATTGGCGACATCGGTGGTGGACTAGAGGTCGGAAAATGTAATGAGGGCCAAGGGTATCGAGGGAGAAGTGGTGTAGCTCCCTTTTTCAAGTGAGGCCTGAGGTGCGTCATGGACCAGACGATGACCTAGTAAAAAAGTGCTATTTTTCTGCGGCTATGTAGGTCTGGCAGAAGAGGAATGTTTCTAACAGTGTTTTGTTTGCACTGTCAATAAAGCAGTGTAGACTGAGTGTACTGTCAGCCTGGAAGAGGTTTGCTTTGGGCAATCTACTGTGGTTGTGACAATAAAGTCAGCCTGCTATTGGAAACCTGTAAGCGCCAAGCAATGGTGTACAGGGAGGCTGAAGTAAAGTGCTACTTGGGGGTTGACGAGGATATTCTGTCCTGGTGGGCAGGTAGATAGATTTAGTGGGTGTAGTGGGTGTTTGTTCTGCAGGCCTCTAGAGTGGCCTAGATATTTAGGTTTGTTGTTTAGCTGAGTTGGTAGTAAGAGTAGTTAGGTGGTGTTCCTGAACATAAAGTCCATAGAACGCCCCCTCCCATAGACTTGCATTGAGGGGGCAGGGCTATGACGTCACAAGCTCCCGGCACCAGCTCCAGCGTTCAGAACAGTTTGTTCCAAACGCTGAGCAGCGGAGTACCCCTTTAAGGTGATAAGTTTAAGGGCTCATACACTAGGCCATATTATAGATCTAAAGCATATACATTGCTCAAAAAAATAAAGGGAACACTAAGATAACACATCCTAGATCTGAATGAATGTACTAATCATATGAAATACTTTTGTCCTTACAAAATCACACAAAATTTATCAATGGAAATCAAATTTATCAATCCATGGAGGTCTGGATATGGAGTCACACTCAAGATCAAAGTGGAAAACCACACTACAGGTTGATCCAACTTTGATGTAATGTCCTTAAAATAAGTCAAAATTAGACTCAGTAGTGTGTGTGGCCTCCACATGCCCGTATGACCTCCCTAAAAAGCCTGGGCATGCTCCTGATGAGGTGGCAGATGGTCTCCTGAGGGATGTCCTCCCAGACCTGGACTAAAGCATCCGCCAACTTCTGGACAGTCTGTGGTGCAACGTGGTGTTGGTGGATGGAGCGATATATGATGTCCCAGATGTGCTCAATCGGATTCAGGTCTGGGGAACAGGCTGGCCAGTCCATAGAATCAATGCCTTCCTCTTGCAGGAACTGCTGACACACTCCAGCCACATGAGGTCTAGCATTGTCTTGCATTAGGAGGAACACAGGGCCAACCGCACCAGCATATGGTCTCACAAGGGGTCTGAGGATCTCATCTCGGTACCTAATGGCAGTCAGGTTACCTCTGGCAAGCACATGGAGGGCTGTGCGGCCCCCAAAGAAATGCTACCCCACACAATTACTGACCCACCGCCGGTCATGCTGGAGGATGTTGCAGGAGGCAGAACGTCCCCATGGCATCTCCAGACTGTCACATCTGTCACATGTGCTCGGTGTGAACCTGCTTTCATCTGTGAAAGAGAGCCAGTGGCGCCAGTGGTCACTACCTGCAGAACCACTCCTTTATTGGGGGTGTCTTGCTAATTGCCTATAATTTCCACCTGTTGTCTGTTCCATTTGCATAACAGCATGTGAAATTGATTGTAAATCAGTGTTGTTTCCTGAGTGGACAGTGTGATTTCACGGAAGTGTGATTGACTTGGAGTTACATTGTGTTGTTTAAGTGTTCCCTTTATTTTTTTGAGCAGTGTAGATCTGTAGCATGGTAAAGCGGAATACAGTGCCAAATTATGACATTACATGGTGGCACACATAGGGGGGTATTCACCAATAGTGGTGTTGGGGAATTTCTTTTTACCCCATTAAGTCATGTGGTGGAAACTGCACAAAAACTCACCAGATTTATCACTTTCCCTGCACCATGTAATAAATCTGGTGCAGGGTAAGGCTGGGTCCACACTACGTTTTGTCCCATACGGGAGCGCATACGGCAGGAGGGAGCTAAAAGCTCGCGCTCCCATATGTGACCGTATGCGTTCCCGTATGCCATTCACTTCAATGAGCCGACCGGAGTGAAACGTTCGGTCCGGTCGGCTCATTTTTGCGCCGTATGCGCTTTTACAACCGGACCTAAAACCGTGGTTGACCACAGTTTTAGGTCCGGTTTAAAAGCGCATACGGCGCAAAAATGAGCCGACCGGACCGAACGTTTCACTCCGGTCGGCTCATTGAAGTGAATGGCATACGGGAGCGCATACGGTCACATACGGGAGCGCGAGGTTTTAGCTCCCCCCTGCCGTATGCGCTCCCGTATGGGACTAAACGTAGTGTGGACCCAGCCTAAGTGATAAATCTGGTGACTTTTTGTGCAACTTTTTATCCCGTGTGACAAAATGTGTGACTTTTTAATAATGCTGTTTGCAGTCAGTTTTGTAAGCCAAGTCAGGGCTGGTGTAGATTTGCACCTAATTTAGCGCAGTTATGTCAAAAGATGCGACAATCCAAAAAATCCATAAATTCCTTGCCAGTGCATGATATCAACTGAAATCATGACTTGGTATGTTCTTTTAGGAAAACCTTCTAAAGCGAAAGTCGCAATGAAAAGTCTCAAAACAGCATCTGAGACAAACTGTGAGACAAATGTACACCACAAAACCAAGGTAAAACCAATGATAAATCCCCCCCATAGTGCCTATGGCTCTATAATAGGGAAATAACATTAAAAGATATAGTGATGGCAATCACCTCTGGGCACTGGTCCCTTAAGGCCCCAAAGGCCCTTTATTACACTTGGACCTAGAAGCTCTGCCCTGTGAGATGGAACTGTAGGGATTTCATGCACTGCGGCTTTGTACACATAACCATTGCATGTAAATGAGGCCTTAGAGGTCAAAATTCTAACATACTTTCTGGCCTATTTTACCAAAAGTAAGCACACTTGCGTGGCCTGTGCAACAAAATTGTAAAAGCTGCTAATAAATCATTAGGAAACAAAAGCTTAAAAGGATTGTCAGGTTTTGACAACTTTTGCCCATAAACCCCATTAAAACAAATAAATGTCCTACACTCAGCAACCCTCTGTATGTGCTGGGCATGTAATGCTACATTTTCCCTGCAGTGGCTTTTGTAATGTGCCTTAATATGGATCTCATCACACTATACAGTGAACAGTGCCAGAATTCTGTGCCATTCATTGTAAAGTGGTGGTGATGGGTAACTGGGAGCTGTATACCACTATACCATAAACTCTCCATTCACTGCATAGGGCAGAACGCAGAACAGCTTACGGCAGGGGTTCTGATTTCTTAAACAACCTATACTCACACCTATACTACATAATGCCTTGCATTCATGGTATATACCAAACATATTTAACACTGCAACATAAAACCCAGAACTTTTTTTTGTTCAAAACCCAAGTAATGGCACCATGGAAGTGTCTGGGAGGTGGTCTCTCTTTCTTTATTTTGACTTGATTCAGTGGCGTTGCTAGGGTTGGTGTCACCCGGTGCGGTAGAAAATGGTGTCACCCCCCCCCCCTACCCCCCCCCCCCCCCCTTCCACATAATAAAGTTTTCAGCCTGTTGTGACGGATGCCACTGGTGTAGCGCATTGTGAAAAATTCCAGTATAATAATTAAATATACCAATTGCCACAGAATGGAAAAGCGCTAAAGAGGTTTTCCCCATTTAAAACTACAACTCCCAGAATTACTTAAATGGGTACTCCACTGGAAATTATTTTCTTTTGAATCAACTGGTGCCAGGAAGTTAAAATCTGAATCCTTCAAGTAAGTAATTTATAAACCTGTTTAACTTTCTGGCACCAGTTGATTCAAAAGAAAATGTTTTGCAGCTGAGTACCCCTTTGAGCAGTGGTGAGGTTGTGCTGGGAGTTAAGTTTCACTCATCTTAACTGCAGAACTTACAAGTGACTATAGCTCTGATAGGACATAATGAGGACAATACACAATAATATCAGTGACTACAGGTGACGTCTTCTCTATAGTGAGGAGAATACAGAATGAGATCAGTGATTACAGGTGACGTCTTCTCTATAGTGAGGAGAATACACAATGATATCAGTGACTACAGGTGATGTCTTCTCTATAGTGAGGAGAATACACGATGAGATCAATGATTACAGGTGACGTCTTCTCTATAGTGAGGAGAATACACAATGATATCAGTGACTACAGGTGATGTCTTCTCTATAGTGAGGAGAATATACAATGATATCAGTGACTACAGGGGACGTCTTCTCTATAGTGAGGAGAATACACAATGATATCAGTGACTACAGGTGACGTCTTCTCTATAGTGAGGAGAATACACAATGATATCAGTAACTACAGGCGACGTCTTCTCTATAGTGTTTCCTTATCTAATTCAGATGGAACATACCACCGGGTCCAGCTAAATGTTCTCTCTGCAGAACGTGACGCCCAGATGGCTCCTCGCTATGTCAGCGCATTCTGATCCTCTATATGAAAATAATAATTATTATTATAAACCTGCCAGACACTGTACCCTCTAAATATAATAAACTAGTATACACTAGGGCTGCACTATATATATCGCAAAAACAATCGAATTGCGATTTTTGCTTTTTTGCCATATATCGATATGGCCCCCGGGAAAATTTGCGATTATCTGCCCGGGCAGATCCCGTGTGCGGCTGCATTGCGGGCCGGCCGGGGCAGATAAAAACAAATTTAAATATTAAAAGTCTGTGTTTCCCAACCAGGGTGCCTCCAGCTGTTATGAAACTACAACTCCCAGCATGCCCGGACAGCCAAAAGCTGTCCAGGCATGCTGGGAGTTGTAGTTTCACAACAGCTGGAGGCACCCTGGTAGAGAAACACTGTTCTAAGTAAAGGGCGCAGGGATAAAAATTAATAAAAACATTATGCTCACCTCTTACCGATCCCTGCATCTGTACACCTCCGTTCGGTCCCGGTGTCTCTATACAAGCTGTAGGACCTTTACCTTCAGCCAATCACTGGCCGCAGCGGTGTCACATGTCAAGCCAGTGATTGGCTGAAAGGTAAAAGTCCTCAAAGGTTTGCAAACACACCCAAACCTAGAGTGTGTGCTGCCGGGGAGGAGGAATGTGACGGGAATATGTGACAAGGGGTGGAGGGGGCAGAATGTTAAAGGGGGGGAAAGGGGGAATGTGACAGGGGGGCAGATTGTGATGGGGGGGGGCAGAATGTGACAAGAGGGGGGAATATATGACATGGGGAGAAGAATGTGACAAGGGGGGGAATATGTAACAAGGGGGGGATATGTAACAAGGGGGGGAATATGTAACAAGGGGGGGAATATGTAACAAGGGGGGCAGAATGTGACAAGGGGGGGCAGAATGTGAAAAGGGGGAGGGGGGAATATGTGACAAGGGGGGAGGGGGAATATGTGGCAAGTGGGAGGGGGGAATATGTGACAAGGGGGGGAGGGGGAATATGTGACAAGGGGGGGAGGGGGGAATATGTGACAAGGGGGATGGGGAATATGTAACAAGGGGGAGCAGAATGTGACAAGGGGGGGGCAGAATGTGAAAAGGGGGAGGGGGGATATGTGACAAGGGGGGGAGGGGGAATATGTGGCAAGGGGGAGGGGGAATATGTGACAAGGGGGGAGGGGGAATATGTAACAAGGGGGAGCAGAATGTGACAAGAGGGGGGGAATATGACAAGAGGGGGAGGGGCAGAATGTGACAAGAGGGGGAGATGGGAGATGTGAAATGGGCGGTGGGCATAAAATGGGTGAATAGTTGTAAACTTGAGGAGATTGGACATGAAATAAGGGGATTTCACTATTTATTTATTACATTGCATCACATATCGAAATCACAATATTTAGGCCCATAATCGCAATCGCACATTTTTTCTCATATCGTGCAGCCCTAGTATACACTACACTCTATGAATATAAACCTCACACACCGTGCCCCCCAGCAGTAGCACCCCCATCATCCACCAGCTGATGCTATTACCACAAAACAGCGGGGGAGGGGGAATGGGGGGGCGGGGTTCCCTGTCAACACCCCCGAGCAGTAACACCCTATCATCCACCAAAACCCCCCATTCCCCCTATGGTAATAGAATCAGCTGCTGGATTATGGGGGTGCTACTGCTGGGGGAGGGTGCTGGTGGATGATGGGGGTGTTACTGCTGGGGGGTGCTGGTTGATGATAGGAGTGCTACTGCTGGGGGGTGCGGGGTGCTGGTGCATGATGGTGGTGCTACTGATGGGGGGGGGGGTGCTGGTGGATGATGGGGTGCAGGCCTCATCATCCACCAGCAATAGCACCCCCATCATCCACCAGCACCCCCCCCTTCTGGATGATGGTGGTGCTACTGCTGGGGGGGGGGGTGCTGGTGTATGATGGGGTGCAGCCTCATCATCCACCAGCAACACCCCCCCCAGAAATAGCACCCCCATCATCCACCAGCACCCCCCCCCCCACCCACCCAGCTGGATGATGGTGGTGCTACTGCTGGGGGGTGCTGGTGGAAGATGGGGTGCAGCCTCATCATCCGCCTGCAACACCTCCCCCCAGAAATAGCACCCCCATCATCCACCGTGACCAGCAACATCTCCCCCCAGAAATAGCACCCCCCATCATCCACCAGCACCCCCCCCCCCCTTCTGGATGATGGTGCTACTGCCGGGGGGTGCTGGTGGATGATGGGGTGCAGGCCTCATCATCCACCAGCAATAGCACCCCCATCATCCACCAGCACCCCCCCTTTCTGGTTGATGGTGGTGCTACTGCTGGGGGGGGGTGCTGGTGTATGACGGGGTGCAGCCTCATCATCCACCAGCAACACCTACCCCCCCCAGAAATGAAATAGCACCCCCATCATCCACCAGCACCCCCCCATTCCCCCTATGGTAATAGAATCAGCTGCTGGATTATGGGGGTGCTACTGCTGGGGGAGGGTGCTGGTGGATGATGGGGGTGTTACTTCTAGGGGGGTGCTACTGCTGGGGGGGGTGCTGGTTGATGATAGGAGCTGCCGGGGGGGGGGGGGGGTGCTGTCAGCGCTGAGGACAGGGGGGGGGGGGATTCTGGCAGAGTGGTGTCACCCCATCAGCCTGGTGTCACCCGGTGCGGTCCGCACCCCCAGCACCCCGGTCACAACGCCACTGACTTGATTGACAGCTCTCTCCCAGCTTTGCACAAAATCCCTGTAATAGTGTAAAATCCTGTAACAATGACACCTGTCAATGTCTTGGGTATATTAAAAAGCAATTGAGCAGTAAGTTCTTCAAGTTAATGTCTAAGGAAAAATCATACAGGATCTAAATGACTTTGACAAGGGCCCAATTGTGATGAATAGATGATGACTGGGTCAAAGCATCTCCAAAATGGCAGGTCTTTTGGGGTATTCTCAGGATGCAGTGGTTGGAACCTTTCAAAAGTGGCCCAAGGAATGGTTACTGGTGAACCAGTGTAATGGATGCTCAATGTTCACTGATGCATGTGGAGTGAAGGCCAAGTCAGTATGGTCTAATCCCACAAAGGTACTGCTCGCTATGACAGAAAGTTGTCAGAACAGTGCAGCTTGCTGCATATGGGGCTACATAATCACAGACGAGTCAGTGTGATCTTTGAAGACTTGATATTCATCTTCTCTCTCCTTATTTGCTGTATCACCTGGAAATTGTCTATCCACCCCCTCACTGTGTTCTGATTTATTTCTAGTTAAAAATGTTAAATAAAATTTGTGCTCAGGGCTCCAGACATGTACTAGTGACTGAAAACGTTGCATACATACCTGTACCAAAATCTTAACTTAGCATAGTGGTCAGAGGTGTGCCATTAACCGCGTACGAGGGCACACCTATAGAGAGCAAAAAGCAACCATAATAGGATGAATAACAATTCATAAAATAACACAGCATACACCCAGCATCAAGCTTCACATCCCTAAGTAGACTATACCTTGCGTGCCAGAAAGAGTAGCATCAACCAACTAGTGAGTACTAGAGGCGGTACCCATACCTGAGAAGCTGTGGTAGTAATGTCCGTTTGTGAATGAACGACTTGAGAATGATAACAGGACCTGACAGATGTACTAATTGAAATATACCTATTAACATACTTACTTGTGACATTACTTCAAATGGACACTGAATGGATAACTCTATGGCATTCCTTGCTATTAAGAGGCAAAATTAAACTGTTAGGGTAAATGACAAGCAAGAATCTTTCTACATGATAGACCATGTGGGGTCATATCACCTGTCGACCAAAACAAGGCTCATGAATGCCCCTTACCTGACGACTTAAACTGTATAGTCAGACCTACCTAAACTGCCAAAATTCTGACCCAACTGGTCTCGAGAGTGATGACCCTTTGCAGATGACAGTTCCCTGCGTAACCAACGTGCCTGTAGACATGACAGGTCTTTGTTAAACCATCATGCCTGTAGAGGTGACAGGTCTTTGTGAAACCATCGTGCCTGTGGATGTGACAGGTCTTTGGGAAACCATCATGCCTCTAGATGTGACAGGTCTTTGTGAAACCATCGTGCCTGTAGATGTGAAAGGTCTTTGTGAACCTATCATGCCTGTAGACATGCCAAGTCTTTGTGAAACCATCGTGCCTGTAGACGTAACGAAACCATCATGCCTGTAGACATGACAGGCCTTTGTGAAACCATCATGCCTGTAGTCGTGACAGGTCTTTGTGAAACCATCATTCCTGTAGACGTGACAGGTCTTTATGAACCATCGTGCCTGTAGACATGACAGGTCTTGAGAACCCTCAAGCTAACCATATGAACATTATAAACGTACTAATCATATACACAGAATAAAACTAATACTTCTACCCGTAAAATGTGATGAAACATGCTAAACCCACTAACCGTATACACAGAATAAAACATACTAACCGTAACACTGACAGCATGATAAAACCTGCTAAGCATATACGCAACCTAAAACGCCCCTAACCAATACACCGACTAAACCCACTAACCGTAAAAATAGAATAAAACCCGCGAACCGTACACACAAAATTAAACCCGCTAACCATAAACACAAAATAAAACGTGCTCACTGAACACAAATTAAAAACATGCTAACTGTATGCACATAACAAAACCCACTAAAGGTATGCACAGGATAAAATACGTTAACCTTAGGCTAAGATGTATGTACTACTTAACATGGTAATAACCACATGCTAATTGTATACCCAAATAAAAATGCTCACCTTAGCACAGAATAAAACACCCTAACCGTTTGCACGAATACACATGCTAACCGTAAGCACAGAATAAAGTCAACCATATGCACAGCATGAAACATGCTAACCGTATATACAGAATAAACCTGCTAACAGTATACACAAATAAAAACTCACTAATCGAGATGTTATTGCTCTGAAAACACATCCGCAACAGTAACCTATGCAGTGCATAGTGAATAGTAACCGCCACGAGCGAGTGAACATCGTAACTGCTAAACGCTTGCCAGTAAAACTACGAGCGTATGTATGCAATAAAATGCGATGAACGTATGAACAATATAAATGCTATCAGCAGGTAAACAGTATAAAGCTATTAGCCTATGTGTGGCATAAATGCCATGAGCGTATGAAACAATATGATTACTACAAGCAAATAAACAGCACACTATTATGAGCGTATGTACTGCATGAATGCAATGAGCGTATGCACAGTATAAATACTATAAACATATAAAAAGTATAAAGCTATGAGCGTATGTTACTGCATGAATGCAATGAACATATGACCCGTATATATATTATAAACGTGAACAGAATAAAGCTATAAGCGTATGTACAGCATGAATGAAATGAGCATATGAACAATATAAATGCCATAGGTAAATAAACAGAACAACACTGTAAGCGTATGTACTGTGTGAATGCAATGAACATGAACAGTATAATACGTTAAGCGTATAAACAGAATAAACTGCACTAATCAAACTACAAGCGTAGTTATGATTAGTGTTGGGCACGAATATTTGCATTTTGATTCTTTTCCGCGAATATCGCCAATATTGCGAATATGTTCGCTATATATTTGAAATTACGATCATTCGCTTTTTTTCCGCATACGCACATATGCGCATATTTGCATATGCGCATATTCGCATATTCCTTCTTTTAACATCTGGGCCAATTAGAATGATGCAAATACACTTGTCAGAGGTTATCAACAACATCCCTAGCAACCAATAGTAAAGTTGCCCACCCCCTCACTGTTTTCTTCCTCAAATACGTGAATATGCGAATATAACAAATACGCGAAATTCGCAAATATAGGACGAATATTCATCTATATATTCGCGAAATATCGTGAATTCGAATATGGCCAATGCCGCTCATCACCAGTTATGATATGAATGCTATGAACATATGAAACAATAAATGCTATCAGCAGGTAACAGTATAAAGTTACGAGCGTATGTACAGCATGAATGCAATGAGCGTATAGACAATGTAACTGCTACCAGCAAATAAACAGCATAACACTGTGAGCGTATGTACTGCATGAACTTTAATTTTTTAACACTAAGAAACGTGTGCACAGAAAAACGCTAAAAACATACGATATGAAACTTAACATCTGCATATTTTACACGCAAAAGCACTTTTGCTCAGCATAAATGCTCTCTAAATTACTGTGCTGCAAAGCAGTACTGCACTGTGGTACACGCAAAAATAAATATATATATATATATGTATATCTACCCCTATATATTTTTTAAAATTATACTCTTACGCACGGAAGTATTGGTAATGAAAGGGTTACTGATTAGAAACAACAGGCATACACTGTCACGATTCGGCTGGCTGGAGGTGGATCCTCTGTGCCAGAGAGGGATTGGCGTGGACCGTGTTGGTGGACCGGTTCTAAGTTGCTACTGGTATTCACCAGAGCCCGCCGCAAAGCGGGATGGTCTTGCAGCGGCGGTAGCAACCAGGTCGTATCCACCAGCAACGGCTCAACCTCTCTGACTGCTGAAGATAAGCGCGGTACAAGGGAGTAGACAAGAGCAAGGTCGGACATAGCAGAAGGTCAGGGCAGGCAGCAAGGATCGTAGTCAGGGGCAACGGCAGGAGGTCTGGAACACAGGCTAGGAACACACAAGGGAACGCTTTCACTGGCACAATGGCAACAAGATCCGGCGAGGGAGTGCAGGGGAAGTGAGGTATAAGTAGGGAGTGCATAGGTGAACATACTGATTAAGCCTGCTGCGCCAATCAGTGGCGCAGTGGCCCTCTAAATTGCAGAGACCCGGCGCGCGCGCGCCCTAAGGAGCGGGGCCGAGCGCGCCGGGACAAGACAGACGGGGAACGGGTCAGGTACGGGAGCCGGGATGCGCATCGCGAGCGGGCGCCTCCCGCATCGCGAATCGCATCCCGGCTGGGAGTGATATTGCAGCGCAACCCGGTCAGCAGGTCTGACCGGGGCGCTGCGAATGAGAGGATGCTGCGAGCGCTCCGGGGAGGAGCGGGGAACCGGAGCGCTCGGCGTAACATACACTCTACCCAGTGACCTAATGAGTGGCAGACATTGACCATAGTGCAACGACATAAAACAGTACGGGAGTCAGTGTGGGAGCAACAGGGTCCTGGTATTATGTAAGAACCGTATACGACTACAAGAGTGTGAAACATAAAACAAACAGTACGGGATTCAGTTTGGGCGCCTGCCAAAAAAAAACCTGTATGTATGATAATTTATGATACATTACACCTGTGCCCATGCGCATCAGGAGATAGAAGCCCCAGACCAAAGCAGGGCCAGTTTGCCGCGGCGCCTATCAACAGGACCCACCATTGAAATCCGTAAGAAATACCGTAGGGCAGAGGTCTGCTTCCTCCTAGCCTCCATCACACCGCTGCACAGGAGCCAGGATGTGGGCTGCCAGGCAGATTTTTCCGGTGCAGCAACAACCCTTCCTTACCCAGAAAGGTTGTATGCTGCCGACCGAAACACTTATATGCCCGAAATAAGCATAACATGTCCAGCCACTGCCACCTGCTTGCTCACCTACCCCTGTCTACCCCTCATAGCTACCTCACCGTGATCCTCGTCCAGCAAAGAATATCCCCACAGGCGCCTCGACGACAACAAGCGCGCATAGTTGGCGGGTAATTCAACTTGTGAGACTCCCTTCCGCAAATGTCACATATGCCCCACCTGGAGGAGAAGGAGGAGTTATATACTCACACCCCTCACCTCACGGAATCCCTGTAAGCCCCACCTAGAAGTGCAGGGGGGCGTGAAATACTTACACCCCCTCACACACATACAACCTTATGGGCTTCAAACAAATTTTCATAAACAAAAAACAAATAAATAATCTATGGCACTTTTTATTCAATAAAACTTTTCTTCTGTATAAAATCTTAATAAAGATGACAATACAACTGTAAGACGCATTTAGGTCAATGATGTAATCCCTGGCAATGAAGGGCGTTTTGATGGATTATCATTTCTCCTCCCCATCCAGTAGAGAAAATATAAGGTGATTCGCTGCCCTGTCCGTGTGTTTAAATGTTCGCATATAATTTATAGCATTTAATTATCTCTCAGCCGCTATATTGTTTCTCTGACAGTTTTCTCGTCTGCCATTTAGTCATGCAGTAGCTGGCCTACATTTCGCTAACACACAGCCAGCTGCTTATATTACATTAGTGACTTAGGAAAGCTGATGTCACAATGTTCTCACCCCAACCCTTAATTATGACCAGAATATGAATTAAAAATTCCATATGGATCTGGGCTCCCACCTGTTTCCTGCTATGAAGTGAAGAAAGAAATCCACACTCATTAATATTCTCTTAAGATTGGGAATATTTTATTTTTGTTATTTAACACTTAATGGTGACAGCAGTAAATTCTCCTTGTGTTTCAGACTTCTCCGACTGAACAATTTAAGTACATGTGGATTGCCAACTTTCTCCATGTTTCCTAACAGCGCGCTCACACATATAAACTCCTCATTAATTGTTTTATTTTTGGTGGACACTGGAGAATTGCAGTCACTATCATGCAATGGTTCTGAATTTACAATGACTGAACCTTGAAAATATTCATGATAACCAGAATTTTCCATTGAAATTAATAATGAAAGAGAAACTTTTTACAATCACTCCCTGCCCTCTAAGTACATGCTTCCCCAACTGGATGGTTGGGTCCCAATATCCATATTCCATGTCTGGGTATTGATTTCCCGTTACCCGCCACTACTCTAAAATCAACATCATTAGTTTACACAATAAACTGTCATTCCAGTGCATATAGAAAACATTTTTAGGCATAGTAGACACTTGCGACCCTTTATCTATCAGCGCCTCCAACTGTACACCTTCTACAATAATCTTTACATAGGTGCAGGAGGCGACAAAGTGAGAGTCCTGACTTAGGTCATTCGGGGTTCGGACCTGATGACTGTTTTCCTGAGGGCTGGTCCGCGAACTCAGGTGAAACCCATTTAAATCCCAACACTGCATTTTCCAATGTACCGGTTTATTGCAATAGGTACAAAAGGGTCTTTGAGTCCCTGAGGGCCTATTAGGTGGAGGATTGCGGGGATTAAAATTGCGGGGAGCAGGAGCAGGTTTCCTAGGCATGGGCAGTTCACAGTCAGGTGGAACGGCCCGGGTGGCAAGCTCCTTCACCGCCATCAACTGTTCAGTATCCTGCTTAACACTCTGTAAATTCTGAGGCTGTAGTAACCGGCAAGGTAGGGGGCCGGTGATGGTGGTGGTATGGGCCTAGCTACCGCACCTAGTGGCTGTGCGCAAACGTCCTCTGACTCAGTCCCGGACTCTATGACTTGAATAGCCAGTTTGTTAAAAGCGAGGAAGGACAGACTGGGGTTTGGGAATGCTATCATTCTCAACTGGGCTTTGATCCACTTATTATGAACCCCATCGATAAATCTATCCATCAATACCTTGTTGCCCTGCTCAGGAGTTATGCCATCTAATTTTTGAACAGTCTCTGGGGCATTCTGTAGGGCTACGGCATAAGCTCTTAAAGTCTCACCTGGCTTTTGTCGCTTTTGTCGCCTCTCATGCAACCTGGGGCAGCAGCTGATCCTGCTGCTGGAGATGAAGGGCTGGGTGCTAACATCTTGTAGACTTTTTGAGTATGCCGTAACTTTAAAATGAATTAAGTGGGCTGTCGCTTTAACATGACTTGAATGCGCTGTCCCTTTAAGATACTTGATGAGGTGCTGCAGCAGCTTAGTCTTGACTGATGGGAACACTCTTGGTGGCGCTCCTCCACTATGTGGCAGGTACCCAGTAAGGCTGCTGGGCACTAGGGGGTTAATGCAACTCGCCATAGGTACCAGAGACTTGCTAATGATGATCGTTAGTATATGCAGAGCCTGAGCTGCAGTGGGTGCTTGACTGGGGACAGTGGAGCCGGAAGCAGCCGCTGGAACCTCCAATATGGCTGCTCCTCAGGAACTTCCTGTTGTGGTCCGGTTGGTGAAGTCTTTCCCTATGCAACACGAGGCGGATCTTTAGTTCCTTCTCGTAACACTGAAGAGGCGTCACCACTGGGGACTGACGGGGCGGAGCTGCGACTGCTCGTGCGTGGGAGAAACACCAGACTACGTTAACCCTTTCAGGTACTGACTTCTTAAACTCCCCAGTGACACTTAAAGGGGTACTCCCGTGGAAAACTTTTTTTTTAAATCAACTGGTGCCAGAAAGTTAAACAGATTTGTAAATCACTTCTATTAAAAAATCTTAATCCTTCCAGTAATTTTTAGGGGCTGTATACTAAAGAGAAATCCAAAAAGAAATGCATTTCCTGTGATGTCCTGACCACAGTGCTCTCTGCTGACCTCTGCTGTCCATTTTAGGAACTGTCCACAGAAGCATATGTTTGCTATGGGGATTTTCTCCAGTTCCTAAAATGGACAGCAGAGGTCAGCAGAGAGCACTGTGGTCAAGACATCACAGGAAATGCATTTCTTTTTTGGATTTTTCTTTAGTATACAGCCACTAAAAAGTACTGGAAGGATTAAGATTTTTTAATAGAAGTGATTTACAAATCTGTTTAACTTTCTAGCACCAGTTGATTTTAAAAAAAAGTTTTCCACGGGAGTACCCCTTTAACAGTCTTTCCTTCACCTCCCCCTCTATTTCACAAGCGCCGCTAGTAACACATTGCAATAACAACAGTCACGTACACTTTTCCTGGCGCAAATTCTGTCTCATGCGATTTTTACAGACAGTTTCAGACACAGCTAAGACTAAAGGGGAGGACTTGTGGCTTGTGGTAAATGGCGCACACCCATATCCTGTTCGTTTGATGCCAAAAAGTTGTGGTGTGAGGTGCAGGTTAAATGCAGGGCAGATGTTATGGCCCAAGGGGTAGATGGTATTAACCCCCTGCCAGGGCGTGGTTTAGCCTTAACCACCCAAGGGTTATACCGCTGATCCTGGGTTAGGCAGGGGCAATGAAGACACCAATGCCAGATTAAGGATAATGGCAGATTTACTGAGGCAAGACAGGTGATATAGTCTTTGCAGTACAGCCAAATATCCCAGGGAGGTGACCAGTGACACAGGGGGGCCTCGCAGGCTTGCTGGGACTTGCAGTAGTTAGACTGACTTTAGTGCAGGCCACAGTGACTACAGATGGACTTGACTTGACAGAGATGGTAACTGACAATAAGATGACTTGACTTACTGATGACCGACTTGTGGCTGCAGGACTTTAGACTTGAGGCCTCCAATGCCCTGGACACAGACACTGGAACAACCTTACTGGACTTGACCTTGGCAGAAAAGAGAGATTGCAGCCCCTCCCCTGGTTATGTAGGGGGCTGTGCAAGGAGCCCATAGGTCACTTGGGGGGGGGGGGGGTCACCTGGTCACTGGAGTACTCTGGGTAACAATCATGTGGTACAAATATTAAAGCAATAGTAAATTAAATGAGGCAAACCTATATACATAATGGGGGTATGCTGCTGGGGAGCCCAGGGGACATGCAGGGACTCTACCTGACAGGGCAAGAGGACAGTACAGGGACATCATAGTAGTAATGGTAGTAGAAGCAATAGAAATATACTTGTAGATGTAATAGTGGTGGTAGTAATAGTAGTAGTAGTCAGGGGGGGGGGGCGTAGCTTTAGGGGTTGCAGAGGTAGCAATTGCCCTGGTGCCTAGGAGGGCCCCAAAGCACATCTGCCCCATAAGAGACCAGTATTATAATTGGCACATGGGGCCATGGTGCAGATTTTTAACTGGGGCCCAGAAGTTACAAGTTACGCCTCTGGTAGTAGTAGTAGTAGTAGTAGAAGTAAAAGAAGTAGTAATAGTAGTATTTGTAGAAGTATTATTAGCAGTAGTATTTGTAGTAGTAGAAGTGATAGTAGAACTTGTAGTAGTAGCAGGGGCGTCACCAAGGGGGTGCTAACGGGGCTATAGCCCCGGGTGTCCCTCCAATGGCCCCGGGTCTCTCACCGTCCTGAATTTTTATTTATTTTTTGTTTTGCCACCGCTGCTTTAAGAGCGCGGTGGCTTTTGAGAGGTGTGGTGGGGAGGGCCGGCGTCCTCTGGCTCGCGTGAGCGTAGCCTGTCAATACACTCCGAGGACAGGGTAGGATTAATGTTGCCAGTGAGCGGGGGCTAACGGCACTGCGCTAAGGACGGCACCGACATATGGAAGGAAGTGCAACATTAGCAGCCACAGCAGCAGTGGTCCACAGAAAAATCACTGCTTAGTACGTTACTTACTGGTAGTTTTTTATTTTTAATTATTTTTTTGGGGGGAGGGGGCATGAGGAACAGTAATATAGAGAAAGGGGGAGAGCAGGAATGAGGCACAGTAATAGAGGGGAAGGGGCAGGGCGGGGCAAGAGTAAGGAACTGTAACAGAGGGGAAGGGAGGATGCAGGCTTGAGGCACCATAATGGGGGAGAAGAGGAGGTGCAGGCAATGGGGACAGTGATGGATGGGAAGGGGGGTGCAGGCATGAGGAACAAGTACAGATAGGAAGGGGGGTGCAGGCATGGGGAACCAGGGCTGCCATCAGAAATTTTGGGGACCCTTACATGGTTAAAGGTCTGCCCCCCCCCCCTCACGTGGCCCACCACCAAGTCTGCCACCAGTGCCTGCCCGCTATCTTACCCATCCTCTATGAAAAAAATATTTTAAAACACAGGATAGAAAACACAGAAAAACCTTGATAACCTTGATAGAGGCATTTAGGCATTTGTATGCCTAAATCTCACACTGTTTGTTAAGTGGTGCAATAAAATGTCAGCCCTGATTTGAAAGACTGGATCCCTGGAGTTGTGTTGTGATTTTGGTTTTTGGGTGTATATTACCATCATACTGTTAATCACCAAATCATATATACTGAGACCAATATTACCGATAATAATATCAGTATAAGAGTGAACATAATACCACTACACCATGACCACTACGATTACCACTAGTGTTGCTCGCGAATATTCGCAATTCGAATTTTAATCGCGCATATTGCAAACCAATAGGCCCATTGTGGTCTATGGGGATCTCACGGCATGTAAAACAGTAAGATAAGCAGGACCATATTGGAAGCACAGTGGATGGGAGACCACAACGGGTGCGAGTCCTGGGGTGGGACAGAGTGTTGTGGTTTAACTTTTCTTTCCTGGAAAAGCTGCTGAGTTGCCCATAGCAACCAATCAGATTACTTCTTTCATTTTTCACAAGGCCTCTGCAAAATGAAAGAAGCGATCTGATTGGTTGCTATGGGCAACTCAGAAGCTTTTCCTGGAAAAGTTTCTGAGTTGCCCATAGAAACCAGATTGCTTCCTTCATTTTTCAGAGGCCTTTTCAAAAATGAAAGAAGCAATCTGATTGGTTGCTATGGGCAGCTGCACAACTCTTCCTCTACACTGGTTTTGATGAATCTCCCCCCCCCCCCATAGAGGAAGATTTATCAAAACCTGTCCAGAGGAAAAGTTTCTGAGTTGCCCATAGCAACCAATCAGATTGCTTCCTTCATTTTGCAGAGGCCTTGTGAAAAATGAAAGAAGCAATCTGATTGGTTGCTATGGGCAACTCAGCTGCTTTTCCAGGAAAGTAAAGATAAACCACAGCAGTGTAACACTCTGTCCCACCCCAGGACTCGAACCGGTGGTGGTCTCCCATCCACTGTGCTGCCGAGACGGTCCTGGTTATCTTAAAGGACATCTATATTGCAAAATAATTTATAGATCGTGGGGGTCCGAGCGCTCCCCCGCGATCTTCGGTATGGGACTGCGGCAATATACAGGAAAGGGGGCGTTCCGTCCCCGCATGACGCGGCAGCCGACACTCCCCCTCTGTGAATCCCATAGAGATACATGGAGGGGGAGTGTCTGCCGCAGCTTTCTGCTGGGGACGAAACTTCACTTCCGGCAGACTGCCGCGGCCCCGTCCAGGAGATCCTGGGGGCCCCAGCGCTCGGACACCCGCGATCTATAACTTATCCCCTATCCTTTGGATAGGCGATAAGTTATTTTGCGCTGGAGTACTCCTTTAATGTTTTACATGCCGTGAGATCCCCATAGACCACAATGGGCCTATTGGTTTCAATGGGCAAAAAATCACAGAGTTAATGCACTAGTCACAGTTCTCTATACCATTAAAGAAGGGAGGGCTCAATATTCGCGAATATGCGCATATGCGGAAAACCAGTGTAGAGGAAGAGTTGGTTTAGGGATGTGATCGCTGTGCACATCCCGCTCCCCGCCACGCAGCCCGCATCCCCCCCGGCGCGCCACTCAACTCACTCTTCACCCCCCCTTAGTTCACCTATTCAGTGTCCCTCCAGCTGTTTCCCACTACAACTCCCAGCTTGCCCTGACATCTATTGGCTGTCAGGGCATGCTGGGAGTTGTAGTGGGGAAACAACTGGAGGCATACTGTATAGGTGAATGGCCGCACATCCCGCTCCCGCCGCGCAGCCCGCAACCCCCCTGGCCCCGCTGCGCCGCTCAACCCACTACCCCCCCTCCCCCCACAAAAGCACCGCGAAAATTAGTGACGTCACTGCCTAATGCATTCGGCCACTAGGAGGGCGACCCCTAGTGGCCGAATTTAAAAGTGATTTTAAACTGTTTTAAAATCACTTTTTTTAAATTAAAGTATATTAGAGATATGTTGTAGTACTTAAGTACTACAACATATCAATTTTTTTATTTCATGACAGTGCCCATTTAAGCTTTTTGCACTGCCGGATAGCACTTAATGCGATGGCCCCGATTTGATCATATGTCTGAGCCATCGTAGGTTGGGGGGTCACTGCATACCTTCAACTAATCCCCAAATTGCAACCTCCTCCCCTCCCCAGAAAGTTACTTACTTTGATGGGCAGGACCCAGCTGTGAAGCATGGGAAGTCTTTCTCATTTCAGTAGCCACCGGGTGTCAGGTTAGTAGGAAACACAAAGCATGTGCCTGCTCCACCAATAGTGTGAGGGGAGAGGAGGGGAGGGGCGTCCCTCTCTGCTCTCCTCCTGCCAGACAGTCAGTGCAGCTGTGGCCCCTGCGCTGATATTACAGGGCCTGCATGCTGCAGATTTAAAGAATAAATTTCTCTGGCAGCAGCGGGCCCCCTCTGTCGGCCCCTGGGAGCAGGGGACTGCTTTAAACAGTGGTCTCCTGCTTCTGTGGTGGGGCTGCAGGGAGTGCAGCTGGGGCCACCTGGGAGCTCAGGCCCCTTACTGGAGTACTGGCTGTACCCCCCTGACGGCGGCCCTGTGAGGAACGATAACAGATGAGAAGGGAGGTACAGGCATGAGGAACAGTAATGTATGGGGAGGGGGGTGCAGGCATGAGGAACAACAACGATGGAAAGGAGGGTGCAGGCATGAGAAACAGTAATGGGGGGAAGGGGGTGCAGGCATGAGACATTGTAATGTGTACAAACTTAGAGGGCACAGTGTGTGGCAGTATTATATTCAGAGTACACAGTGGGTAACAGTAGGGCTGGGCGGTATACCGGTTCATACCGAATACCGAATTTTTTGGGCTGCACGATATGAATTTTCCCCCATACCACAATACCGGTTGGGCCCCTCCCCCTCGGGAATGTATTATCAGCCCAGCGCTGCGCTGTCCCCACATCAGGGAACTAATCCTATGTGACCCGCCAGCGCTGTTCTGCCCCCCCCCCCCCCCCAATTAATGATCAGCCCAGCGAGGTACTACTCACAGATGTCACCTTCAAGCACTGCCCTCCTCCTCTTTGTTGGGGGCCGCTGGGCGCTGGAACTCTATACTGTTTGCCAGTGGTCTCCAACCTGCAGACCTCCAGATGCTGCAAAACTACAACTCCCAGCATGCCCGGACAGCTAATGGCTGTCCGGTTATGCTGGGAGTTGTAGTTTTGCGACAGCTGGAAGTCCGCAGGTTGGAGACCACTGCTCTACGCTGTATCCCTATGCCCGGGCTGCAAAAAGATAAAGAAAATAAACTTTAAACTCACCTACGTCGGGGCCTTACGCTGGGGACTGAAACGCCGGCCAGCCATCAGCCTATCACTGGACGGAGCGATGTCCTGCCCCGGCCAGTGATAGGCTGAGCCCACTGTCATGTAAAAAGCTCTGGCCGGCTTCTTACATGACAGTGGGTCAGCCTATCACTGGCCGGGGCGGGACATCACTCCGGCCGGTGATAGGCTGACGGCTGTCCAGCGTTCCAGTCCCCAGCGTGTGGCCGACGTAGGTGAGTTTAAAGTTTATTTTCTGTATCTTTTGCAGCCCGGGCATAGGGATACAGCGTACAGCAGTGGTCTCCAACCTGCGGACCTCCAGCTGTTGCAAAACTACAACTTCCAGCATGCCCGGACAGCCGTTGGCTGTCCGGGCATGCTGGGAGTTGTAGTTTTGCAACAACTGGAGGTCCTCAGGTTGGAAACCACTGGCGTACAGTGAGTTCCAGCGCAAGCGGCCCCCAACAAAGAGGAGGGCAGTGCTTGAAGGTAACATCTGTGAGTAGTACCCCGCTGGGCTGATCATAAATTGGGGGGGGGGGGGCTGAACAGCCCTGGTGGGTCACATGATTTGGGGGGGGTCGCCGAACACCGAGCGCGGGTCACATGATTGGGGGGGGAAATACCGTTATATACCATGGAACCGCCGTAAGTTAAAAAAATACCGTGATACACATATTTGGTCATACCGCCAGGCTCTAGGTAACAGTATTATATTTAAAGGGTGCAGTGTGTGGCAGTATTATATTCAGAGGGTACAATGTGGTAATATTTTATTCAGAGGGCGCAGTGTGTTGTAGTAATATAATCAGTTGGTACAGTGTGTGGCAGTATTATATTCAGGGGCACAGTGTGTGGTAGTATTATATTCAGAGGGTACAGTGTGTGGCAGGATTATATTCAGAGGGTACAGTGTGTGGCAGGATTATATTCAGAGGGTACAGTGTGTGGCAGTATTATATTTAGGGGGCACAGCATGAGGCAAGTTTATATTAAGAGGGTGCAGTGTATGACAGTGTTATATTAATTATTGTTTTCATATAAAGGATCAGAATCCAACAAAGTGAGGAGCCAATGTCATCTGGGCATTGAGTTCTACACAGAGAAGATTTAGCTGGAAGAAGTCATGGCGATTTGTTCCATTTTAATTAGATAAGGAAAGACTATAGAGAATACATCAAGACCTGTAAGTTACTAATATAATTGAGTATTATCAGAGCTGTAGTCACAGTCAAAGTTCTGCAGTGATGAAGGGTCGAACAACAACTCCCAGCCTTCCAACGCAGTGTTCTACAACCAGGGTGCCTCCAGGTGTTGCAAAACTACAACTCCCAGCATGCCCAGACAGCCAATGGCTGTTTGAGCATGCTGTGAGTTGGGAGCTGGAAGTACATTGGTTGGGGAATGCTGCCTTAGAAGCTTTCCAATGCAGTATTCCACAACCAGGGTGCCTCCATGTCTTGCAAAACTACAACTCCCAACATCCCCAGACAGCCAAAATATGTTTGAGCATGCTGAGAGTTGTAGTTTTGCAACAGCTTGAGGTACATTGGTTGGGGGATGCTGCTTTAAAAGCCTTCAAAGGCAGTGTTTCACAGCCAGGGTGCCTTCCGGTGTTGCAAAACTACAACTCCCAGCATGCCTAGACAGCCAAAGGCTATTTGAGCATGATAAGAGTTATAGTTTTGCAACAGCTGAAGGCACCCTGGTTGGGAAACACTCACCTACTGTCATACCTGGCTACTTAACTTATCTAAATACATGCCTACTTAACTGCCTAGCTACATACCTGCCTACCTAATTACTTACCTAAAAAACTGGCTACCTAACTTCCTTGGCAACTTACCTACCTACATACCTGACTACTTGGCTACCTTAATGCCCATTTTTACTGAGCGGGGCACCAAGGGGGCATTTTTATATTGTGGAGATTGTGTAGAGGAGGGCACTGGAAAAATCAGAGTCTAACATGTTTGTCCTGAAGATGCCGAAGAGATGAAGTTTTGGCTGGAAAAAGCCGTCATGTTGGTCTAATCCGAATGAAGAAGAAAAGGAAATAGGATGGCAAAATAAAGTTATACCCTGTTGGACTTCCCCCGAATGCTGGACAATTTTCCTTTTCCAAGGAAAGAGGATGCCGCTGATCAGAAAAGACACCATCTGTGAGTCCCTAGATGTAATTTTATGGCTACGTTCACACATGCGTATTTTCTGCTGCAGATTTGCTTTAGTACATTTTGCTGCCCACTGACTTTAAGCGATAGCTAAATCTGCTACAGCAAATCTCCAGCAGAAAATACGCAGGTGTGAACGTACACTTACTCACTTATGGAGTGAAACTCCAAGGTTTCGACGTTCAAATCAAGGCTGAAGATTTATTGCACCATATAACATACAATGGGGCAAAAAAAAGTATTTAGTCAGCCACCAATTGTGCAAGTTCTCCCACTTGAAAAGATGAGAGGCCTATAATTTTCATCATAGGTATACTTCAACTATGACATAATGGGGGGAAATAAATCCATAAAATTACATTGTCTGATTTTTAAAGAATTTATTTGCAAATTATGGTGGAAAATAAGTATTTGGTCACCTACAAACAAGCAAGATTTCTGGCTCTCACAGACCTGTAACTTCTTCTTCAACCTCTTAAGGATGCAGGGCGTATCAGCACGGTCAATGGCGTATGCGCAAAACGATTTCAAGGTCCAAAATAGTATATTTTTGGTCACTTTTTATATAATGAAAAAATGAATAAAAAGCGATCAAAAAGTCAGATCAATACAAAAATGGTACCGATAAAAACTTCAGATCACGGTGCAAAAAATTAGCCTCATACCGGCCCTTACGCTGAAAAAGAAAAAAGTTATAGGTATCAGAAAATGACAATTTTTTACGTGTAAATTTTCCTGCATGTAGTTAGGATTTTTTTCAGAAGTACGACAAAATAAAACCTGTATAAGTAGGGTATCATTTTAACCATATGGAACTACAGAATAAATATAAGATTTTACCGAAAAATGCACTGCGTAGAAACGGAAGCCCCCAAAATTTACAAAATGGCATTTTTTCTTCAATTTTGTCGCACAATTAATTTTTTTTCCATTTCAACGTGAATTTTTTGGAAAAATTACTTATGTCACTGCAAAGTAGAATTGGTGGCGCAAAAAAGTCCTTAAGGGGTTAAGAGTCTCCTCTGTCCTCCATTCGTTACCTGTATTAATGGCACCTGTTTGAACTTGTTGTCAGTTTAAAAGACACCTGTCCACAACCTCAAACAGTCACACTCCAAACTCCACTATGGCCAAGACCAAAGAGCTGTCGTAGGACACCAAAAACTACATTTTAGACCTATACCTGGCTGGGAAGACTGAATCTGCAATAGGCAAGCAGCTTGGTGAGAAAAATCAACTGTGGGAGCAATTATTAGAAAATACAGTTTTGTAACTTTTGGGAGCTTCCGTTTCTACGTAGTACATTTTTCGGTAAAAATGACACCTTATCTTTATTCTGTAGGTCCATACGATTAAAATGATACCCTACTTATATAGGTTTGATTTTGTCGGACTTCTGGAAAAAATCATAACTACATGCAGGAAAATTTATATGTTTAAAATTGTCATTTTCTGACCCCTATAACTTTTTTATTTTTCCGTGTATGGGGCGGTATGAGGGCTCATTTTTTGCGCCGTGATCTGAAGTTTTTAACGGTACCATTTTTGCATTGATAGGACTTATTGATCGCTTTTTATTCATTTTTAAATGATATAAAAAGTGACCAACAATGCACTATTTTGGACTTTTGAATTTTTTTGCGCGCACGCCATTGACCGAGTGGTTTAATTAATGATATATTTTTATAATTCGGACATTTCCACACGCGGTGATACCATATATGGTTATTTTTATTTACACTGTGTTTTTTTTTTATTGGAAAAGGGGGGTGATTCAAACTTTTAATAGGGGAGGAGTTAAATGATCTTTATTCACTTTTTTTTCCACTTTTTTTTTTGCAGTGTTATAGGTCCCATAGGGACCTATAACACTGCACACACTGATCATCATTGATCACTGGTTTCTCATAAGAAACCAGTGATCAACGATTCTGCCGCATGACTGCTCAGGCCTGGATCTCAGGCACTGAGCAGTCATTCGGCGATCGGACAGCGAGGAGGCAGGTAGGGGCCCTCCCGCTGTTCTGTCAGCTGTTCGGGATGCCGCGAATAGCCGCGGCTATCCCGAACAGCCCGACTGAGCTAGCCGGCCACTTTCGGTTTCGCTTTTAGCCGCGCGCCTCAGCTCTGAGCACGCGGCCAAAGGGTTAATAGCGCGCGGCGCCGCGATCGGCGCTGCGTGCTATTAGAGGCGGGTCCCGGCTTCACTATGACGTCGGGCCCGCCGTGATATGACGCGAGGTTACTGTGTAACCCCGCGTTATATCAGGAGAGCAGGACCAAGGGCGTACCTGTACGCCCTTGGACTTAAGGGGGTGATATAGGGGTTGTTTTTTTTTTTGTAAAGTCCCATACAAGTCTATGGGAAATATATGTTACTGCATAACTTCCAAGTAGATGGAGATATTTCGATAATACTTGGTCACATGTTACTTATATGTCCACTTAAAATATAGGATAGTTAATTTAACCCTTAACTACCCCCATTTGTGAGGGTCAGGGTTTTTGTTTAACCCCTTACGGACACAGGGCGTATCCATACGCCCCCGTTCCCAAGTCCTTAAGGACACAGGGCATATGAAATCGTTCAGCAGGCATCCCGGCATATCGCCCAGGGGGGTCATTATGTCCCCCATGTCGGCGATGGCCGCCGATCGCTGGACAATTCAGTCCAGCGATCTGCGGCGGATTCCGGGTCAATCAGGCCATAGCCAGAGGGGGTGAGGTGGCACTGGTTTCCTGGCCGACCAATCAGGGCGCCTGCTGCGGGTGTCACTCCCGCAACCCGTTCCGCCCCTCTTCCGGAGGACGTGAGCGGGTGCGGGAAGAAGACCCCGGGTGCTGGGGACCCCGGTTGGGATTGGGGCCCCAGGAGCGGCGGCGAGGGACTGACCTGCGCGGCGGCGACGTGGATCTGCAGTTGGAGGTGAGAGACAGCCTCCTGCTCTTGCTTAGCAACAGCTCCCAGCAAGCAAAAAGGGCATGCTGGGAGCTGTAGTTATGCAACAGCAGGAGGCAGACCACCACAACTCCCAGCATTCCCTTATGGACATGCTGGGACTTATAGTTTTGCAACAGCTGGAGGCACATTTTTTCTATGAAAAAGTGTACCTTCAGCTGTTGTATAACTACAACTCCCAGCTTGCACAATCAGCTAAAGTGCATGCTGGGAGTTGTAGTGGTGCATCTGCTTGCTGCATAACTACAACTCCCAGCATGCCCGTTGGCTGTCGGTGGCTACTGAGAGTTGTAGTTTTGCAACAGCTGAAGGCACACTGAGTTAAGTGGCAAACCAGTGTGTCTCTAGCTGTTGCATAACTACAATCCCCAGCATCCCCAGCCAAAGTAGTATGCCTCAGGCTGTTGCATAACTACAAGGCCCAGCATGCCCTTCCACTGTCCGTACATGCTGGGGGTTTTAGCTTTTGCAACAGCTGAAGGCACACTGGTTGCAAAACACTGAGTTTGTTACCAAACTCTGTGTTTCACAACCAGTGTGCCTCCAGCTGTTGCAAAACTACAACTCCCAGCATGCACTGATAGACCGTACATGCTGGGAGTTGTAGTTTTGCAACAGCTGGATGTCCCCCCCCCCCACCCCAATGTGAACGTACAGGGTACACTCACATGGGCGGAGGTTTACAGTAAGTATCCAGCTCAAACTGCCAGCGAGATACTACTGTGAACCCCCGCCTGTGTGACTGTACCCTAAAAACACTACACTAGCATAAAATAAAAAGTAAAAAACACTACATATACACATACCCCTACACAGCCCCCCTCCCCTCCCCAATAAAAATGAAAAACGTCTGGTACGCCACTGTTTCCAAAACGGAGCCTCCAGCTGTTGCAAAACAACTACTCCCAGTATTGCCAGAGAGCCACTGACTGTCTAGGCATGCTGGGAGTTTTACAACAGCTGGAGGCACCCTGTTTGGGAATCACTGGCGTAGAATACCCTTATGTCCACCCCTATGCAAGTCCCTAATTTAGGCCTCAAATGCGCATGGCACTCTCACTTTGGAGCCCTGTCATATTTCAAGGCAACAGTTTAGGGTCACATATGGGGTATCGCCGTACTCGGGAGAAATGGTGTTACAAATTGTGGGGGGTATTTTCTGCTATTACCCTTTTTAAAAATGTAAAATTTTTGGGAAAACAAGCATTTTAGGTAAAAAAAATTATTTTTTTTACATATACAAAAGTCGTGAAACACCTGTGGGGTATAAAGGTTCACATTACCCCTTGTTACGTTCCCCGAGGGGTCTAGTTTCCAAAATAGTATGCCATGTGGGTTTTTTTTCTGGCACCATAGGGGCTTCCTAAATGCGGCATGCCCCCAGAGCAAAATTTGCTTTCAAAAAGCCAAATGTGACTCCTTCTCTTCTGAGACCTGTAGTGCGCCAGAAGAGCAATTTTCACCCCCATATGGGGTGTTTTCTGTATCGGGAGAAATTGGGCTTCAAATTTTGGGGGGTATTTTCTGCTATTACCCTTTTTAAAAATGTAAAATTTTAGGGAAACCAAGCTTTTTAGGTAAAAAATTATTATTATTTTTTTACATATGCAAAAGTCGTGAATCACCTGTTAAGGTTCACTTTACCCCTTGTTACGTTCCCCGAGGGGTCTAGTTTCCAAAATGGTATGATGGTATGCCATGTGTTTTTTTTTTTTTTTTGCTGTCCTGGCACCATAGGGGCTTCCTAAAGGTGACATGCCCCCCAAAAACCATTTGTCGCTCCTTCCCTTCTGAGCCCTCTGAGCCCACCGAACAATTAACATAGACATATGAGGTATGTCCTTACTCGGGAGAAATTGGGTTTCAAATACAAGTAAAAATTTCTCCTTTTTACCCCTTGCAAAAATTCAAAACTTATGTCTACAAGAACATGCGAGTGTAAAAATGAAGATTTTGAATTTTCTCCTTCATTTTGCTGCTATTCCTGTGAAACACCTAAAGGGTTAATACACTTACTGAATGTCATTTTTAATACTTTGGGGGGTGTAGTTTTTATAATGGGGTCTTTTATGGGGTATTTCTAACATGAAGGCCCTTCAAATCCACTTCAAAATTGAACTGGTTCCTGAAAAATAGGGAGTTTGAAAATTTTGTGAAAAATTTCAAAATTGCTGCTGAACTTTGAAGCCCTCTGGTGTCTTCCAAAAGTAAAAACTCGTAAATTTTATGATGCAAACATAAAGTAGACATATTGTATATGTGAACCCAAAAAAAATGTATTTTGAATATCCATTTTCCTTACAAGCAGAGAGCTTCAAAGTTATAAAAATGCAAAATTTTAATTTTTTTCATCAAATTTGGGGATTTTTCACCAAGAAAGGATGCAAGTTACCATAAAATGTTACCACTAAGTTAAAGTAGAATATGTCACGAAAAAACATTCTCGGAATCAGAATGATAACTAAAAGCATTCCAGTGGTCAGATTTGCAAAAACGCTCTGGTTCTTAAGGTGTAAAATGGCCTGGTCTTAAGGGGTTAAAGTCCCATGCAAATCAATGGGAAATGTATGTTCCCACATAACTTCCGTAGGGCTAGAGATATTTCAATAATACTTGGTCACATGTTACTGATATGTCCACTTAAAAATTGGATAGTTAATTTAACCCTTAACTACCCCCATTTGTGAGGGTCTGGGTATGTTCCCACATAACTTCCGTACGACTGGAGATATTTCAATACCTGGTACACATATTACAGGATATGGGAGGTCAGGATATGAGGTCGAGATAGGAGTTCGAGATAGCAGGTCGAAATAGGAGGACGGGATGATCGGGATAGGAGGTCAGGATAGGACGGGATAGGAGGACAGGATAGGAGAACGGGATAGGAGGTCAAGATAGGAGGACAGTATAGGAGGTCGGGATAGTAGGACTATAGATAGGAGGTAAAGATAGGAGGTCGGGATAGCAGGTAAAGATAGGAGGTCGAGATAGGAGGATGGGATAGGAGGACGGGATAGGAGGTCGAGATCGGAGGACCGGATATGAGGACGGGATATGAGGACGGGATATGAGGTCGGGATAGGAGGTTGAGATAGAAGGACGGGATAGGAGGTCGAAATAGGAGAACGGGAAAGGAGGACAGTAGAGGAGGTCGGGATAGGAGGATGGAATAGGAGGTCAGGATAGGAGGACGGGATAGCAGGGCTGGATAGGAGGTAGAGATAGGAGAATGGGATATGAGGATGGGATATGAGGACGGGATAGGAGGACGGGATAGGAGGACGGGATAGGAGGTCGGGATAGGAGGTCGGGATAGGAGGTTGGGATATGACAACAATATATGAGGACGGGATATGAAGTCAAAAGCTTCCTCCTCTGTTGATTTTCTTCCCCAACAAGGATTAGGAAGAAAAAACTGGGCAACGCCGGGTACTCAGCTAGTCACTTATATACACTGCTCAAAAAAATCTCAGATGCTGTTTTGAGACTTTTCATTGCGACTTTTGCTTTAGAAGGTTTTTCTAAAAGAACACACCAAGTCATGATTTCAGTTGATATCATGGAGTGGTAAGGATTTTTCAAAATTCAACCCTTAAGGGGGGTGAAAAAGGGGTTTAAAGTTTGTATGGAAGTCCGTCATTTTTGAAGCTAGAAGCTGTATGTGTGTATTTGTGTATGTTCCAGCATCACATCCAAACGGCAAAAGATGTTAACATGAAACTTGGCACACATGTTACTTATATGTCAACACCAAACATTGGATTAACCCTTACTCACCCAGGGTCAGGGTTTTTGTTAAAATTCCCATGCAAATCAATGAGAAATGTATGTTCCCACATAACTTCCATACGGCTGGAAATATTTCAATATCTGGTACACATATTACGGGTCGGGATAGGAGGTCGGGATAGGAGGTCGGGATAGGAGGTCGGGATAGGAGGTCTAGATAGGAGGTCGAGATAGGAGGACGGGATATCAGGACGGGATATGGGGTTGGGATATGATAACAACATATAAGGACAGGATATGAAGTCAAAAGCTTCCTCCTTTGTTGATTTTCCTCCCCAGCAAGGATTAGGAAGGAAAAACCGGGCAATGCCGGGTACTCAGCTAGTCACATATGACTTTTGCTTTAGAAGTTTTTTCTAAAAGAACATGCCAAGTCATGATTTCAGTTGATATCATGCAGTGGTAAGGAATTTATGATATGCGACTTTTTGGATTGTCGCAACTGCGCTAAATTAGGCGCAAATCTACACCAGCGCTGACTTGGCTTACAAAACTGACTGCAAACAGCATTATTAAAAAGTCACACATTTTGTCACACGGGATGAAAAGTTGCACAAAAAGTCACCAGATTTATCTCTTGCCCTGCAGGTAGACAGTTTCCACAACATGACTTAATGGGGTAAAAAGAAGAGTACCTACGCCACTATTGATGAATACCCGCCTATGTGTGCCACCATGTAATGTCATCATTTGGCACTGTATTCCCCTTTACCATGCTACAGATCTACACTGCTCAAAAAAATAAAGGGAACATTTAACCCCTTGGGGACGGAGCCCATTATGACCCTAAGGACGGGAGCATTTTTTGCAAATCTGACCACTGTCACTTTAAGCATTAATAACTTTGGGATGCTTTTACTTATAAATTTGATTCAGAGATTGTTTTTTCGTGACATATTTTACTTTATGTTAGTGGTAAATTTTCGGCGATACTTGCATCCTTTCTTGGTGAAAAATTAAAAAATGTCATGAAAAATGTGAAAATTTTGCATTTTTCTAACTTTGAAGCTCTCTGCTTATAAGGAATATGGATATTCCAAATAAATTATATATTGATTCACATATACAATATGTCTACTTTATGTTTGCATCATAAAATTGATGAGTTTTTACTTTTGGAAGACACCCGAGGGCTTCAAAGTTCAGCAACAATTTTCAAATTTTTCGCAAAAGTGGATTGAAGTGGATTTGAAGGGTCTTCTGGTTAGAAATACCCCATAAATGACCCCATTATAAAAACTGCACCCCTCAAAGTATTTAAAATTATATTCAGTCAGTGTGTTAACCCTTTAGGTGTTTCACAGGAATAGCAGCAAAGTGAAGGAGAAATTTCAAAATCTTCATTTTTTTTACACTCGCCTGTTCTTGTAGACCCAGTTTTTGAATTTTTACAAGGGGTAAAAGGAAAAAAATCCTCTCAAAATTTGTAACCCAATTTCTCTCAAGTAAGAAAATACCTCATATGTGTATGTCAAGTGTTCGGCGGGCGCAGTAGAGGGCTCAAAAGGGAAGGAGCAACAATGGGATTAAGGAGAGTGAGTTTTTCTGAAATGGTTTTTGGGGGGCATGTCCCATTTAGGAAGCCCCTATGGTGCCAGGACAGCAAAAAACCCCACATCGCACACGATTATGGAAACGACACCCCTTAAGGAACGTAACATAGGGTACGGTGAGCCTTAACACCCCACAGGTGTTTGACAACTTTTTGTTAAAGTCGGATGTGTAAATGAAAAAATATATTTTTCCACTAAAATGCTGGTTTTTCCCCAAATTTTACTTTTTTACAAAGGGTAATAGGAGAAAATGCCCCCCAAAATTTGTAACCCCATTTCTTCTGAGTATGGAAATACCCCATGTTTGGAAGTCAAGTGCACTGCGAGAGAACTACAATGCTCAGAAGAGAAGAAGCGCCATTGAGCTTTTAGAGAGATAATTTGTTTGGAATGGAAGTCGGGGGCCATGTGCATTTACAAAGTCCCCCGTGGTGCCAGAAGAGTGGACCCCCCCCCCACATGTGACCCCATTTTGGAAACTACACCCCTCACGGAATGTAATAAGGGGTACAGTGAGCATTTACACCCTACTGGCGTTTGACAGATCTTTGGAACAGTGGGCTGTGCAAACAAAAAAATAGCATTTTTCATTTTCACTGACCACTATTCCAAAAATCTGTCAGACACTTGTGGGGCGTAAATGCTCACTGTACCCCTTATTATATTCCGTGAGGGGTGTAGTTTCCAAAATGGGGTCACATGTGGGTATTTCTTTTTTGGGGTTTATGTCAGAACCGCTGTAAAATCAGCCACCCCTGTGCAAATCACCAATTTCGGCCTCAAATGTACATGGTGCGCTCTCACTCTTGAGCCTTGTTGTGCGCCCGCAGAGCATTTTACGCCCATATATGGGGTATGTCCGTACTCAGGAGAAATTGCGTTACAAATTTTGGGGGTCTTTTTTTCCTTTTACCTCTTGTGAAAATAAAAAGTAAAGGGCAACACCAGCATGTTAGTGTAAAAAAATTTTTTTTTACACTAACAGGCTGGTGTAGACCCCAACTTTTCCTTTTCATAAGGGGTAAAAGGAGAAAAAGCCCCCCAAAATTTGTAGTGCAATTTCTCCCGAGTACGGAAATACCCCATATGTGGCCCTAAACTGTTTCCTTGAAATATAACAGGGCTCCAAAGTGAGAGAGCACATGCGCATTTGAGGACTAAATTAGGGATTGCATAGGGGTGGACATAGGGGTATTCTATGCCAGTGATTCCCAAACAGGGTGCCTCCAGCTGTTGCTAAACTCCCAGCATGCCTGGACAGTCAGTAACTGTCCGGAAATGCTGTGAGTTGTTGTTTTGCAACAGCTGGAGGCTCCATTTTGGAAACACTGCCGTACAATACGTTTTTCATTTCTATTGGGGGGGGGGGGACACAGTGTAAGGGGGTGTTTATGCAGTGTTTTACTGTTTATTAGGTGTTAGTGTAGTATAGTGTTTTTAGGGTACATTCGCACTGACGGGTTACGGTGAGGGTCCCGCTAGGAGTTTGAGCTACGGCGAAAATTTGCCGCAGCTCATACTTGAAGCAGGAAGCTTGTTGTAAACCCGCCCGTGTGAATGTACCCTGTACGTTCTCATGGGGGGGGGGGAACCTCCAGCTGTTTCAAAACTACAACTCCCAGCATGCACGGTCTGTCAGTACATGCTGGGAGTTGTAGTTTTGAAACAGCTGGAGGCACACTGGTTGGAAAACTTTCAGTTAGGTTCTGTTACCTAACTCAGTATTTTCCAACCAGTGAGCCTCCAGCTGTTGCAAAACTACAACTCCCAGCATGCACGGTCTGTCAGTACATGCTGGGAGTTGTAGTTTTGAAACAGCTGGAGGCACACTGATTGGAAAATACTGAGTTAGGTTATGTTACCTAACTCAGTATTTTCCAACCACTGTGCCTCCAGCTGTTGCAAAACTACAATTCCCAGCATGACTGATCACAGAAGGGCATGCTGGGAGATGTAGTTATGCAACAGCTAGAGGTACGCAACTACAACTCCCAGCATGCCGAGACAGCTGTTTTCTGTGTAAGCATGCTGGAATTTGTAGTTTCGCAACATCTGGAGGGCTACAATTTAGAGACCACTGAACAGTGATCTCCAAACTGTGGACCTCCAGATGTTGCAAAACTACAACTCCCAGCATGCCCAGACAGCAAACAGCTGTGTGGGCATGCTAGGAGTTGTAGTTTTGCAAGATCTAGAGGGCAGTATAGAGATCACTGTGCAGTGGTCTCTAAACTGCAGACCTCCAGCTGTTGCAAAACTACAAATTCTAGCATGCCCACACAGCAAACAGCTGTCTGGGCATGCTGGGAGTTGTAGTTTTGCAACATCTGGAGGGCTACAGTCTAGAGACCACTATAGTGGTCTCAGACTGTAGCCCTCTAGATGTTGCTATGCAACTACTCACCGGTTTCCGTCGCATCCGGGAGCCGTCCTCTTCTGCCGCACGCCGCCGCAGATCTCCGTCGCTGCCCGCCGATTCCCGTCGCTCCGCTGCCTCGGGAGGGGTAAGTGGACGTCGGCGCCCGGTCCTCTTCGTTTTCCCCGTTCTGCCCCCCCTATTGTGGGAGGGCAGGACACGGAAAACTAAAGTAAACCCCTCCGCCCCAGATCTGCTATTGGTGGTCGCGTCTAGACCACCAATAGCAGAGATAGGAGGGGTGGCAACCCTGCCACCTCACTCCTATCGCTTTAGGGGGATCGTGGGTGTCTTAGACACCCGCAATCCCCCTTCTATTCCGGGTCACCGGGTCACCATAGACCTGTAATGACCCGGAATCGGCGCAAATCGCAAGTGTGAATTCACTTGCGATTTGTGCCGATCGCCGACATGGGGGGTCTAATGACCCCCCTGGGCATTTGCACTGGATGCCTGCTGATCGATATCAGCAGTCACCCCGGCCCGGTCCCCGCCCGGCGTGCGGCGGGGACCGAAATTCCCACGGCTTATGCATACGCCCTTCGTCCCCAACAGGTTAAACAACACAATGTAACTCCAAGTCAATGACACTTCTGTGAAATAACACTGTCCACACAGGAAACAACACTGATTGACAATCAATTTCACATGCTGTTGTGCAAATGGAACAGACAACAGGTGGAAATTATAGGCAATTAGCAAGACACCGCAATAAAGGAGGGGTTCTGCAGGTGGCTACCACAGACCACTTCTCAGTTCCTATGCTTCCTGGCTGATATTTTTGTCACTTTTGAATGCTGGCGATGCTTTCACTCTAGTGGTAGGATGAGACGGAGTCTACAACCCACACAAAAACTGCAACAATTTAACCCCGAGGGGTTAAGAAAGGTCCTCTATATTGCTTGTGCCACACTAATATAAAACTTAACTTTCATTTACCAAATAATAATATCGTACGTGAGGAATCAGTTGTATTAAAAACACATCTCCACTGCAGTCATAGGAATATACTGTTGTTGTGCCTAGGTCTCAACTTTAGAAATAGATGAGAGAGGAGTTCCTCCCTTTGAGCCTGAGCGGACTTATTCACTAGTAAGGGCGACCGATTTAGGACCTAAGCACAACAACAGTATATACCTATGACTGCAGTGGAGATGTGTTTTTAATACAACTGATTCCTCACGTACACTATTATTATTTGGTAAATAAAAGTTAAGTTTTATATTGGTTTGGCACAAGCAATATAGAGGACCTTTCTTAACCCCTCGGGGGTTAAATTGTTGCAGTTCTTGATTACCTCTGCTTGTGCCATTTGGGCCTTTAGCTAGTAGTCGTGGTTACAACCCACACAAGTGGCTCAGATAATGCAGCTCATCCAGAATGGCACATCAATGCGAGCTGTGGCAAGAAGGTTTGCTGTGTCTGTCAGCGTAGTGTCCAGAGCATGGAGGCACTACTAGGAGACCGGTTAGTACGTCAGGAGACGTTAGTAGTAGTAGTAGTAATAATGGCGTAGCAGTGGCCCCTGCGGTGCGGGGGGCCCATTTAGGTAGGGGCCCCCAGCAGTGTTGTTGCTAGGGGGCTTGCTTGGCAGCCAGGCCTGGCACTATGATAATCACTTCTTGCGCACCGGGGCGCTGTGTGCTGTGCTGCTCTCATTTACAGAGTTGTGAAGGCGCAAGGCAAGCAGACTGTGGGGCTGGCTGTTTGAATGGCGCCACCGCGGCCCCTAACCATTCACACCTCCCTCCAAGTCACCGGATCACAAAGTCTCAGGCGGGCGCAGTGGATCCTCTGCAGGGTTGAAGCCTAATTTCGGTCTGCGGCTGCACAATGTCCCAGGAGCGGAGGGGAGCCATGCTGACGTTGTATCACGTGTGACACCCACTCCCGTGACTCCCTTTGCATCCCCACACCATATTGAGGAGGATATCTGGGACCCGCGCACCTCTTACTGAGCGCGGACAGGGCCTGTATCATCTTAAGCATGTATGGATGTTGATGAGGGGACCAAGGATGGGGGAGGGACATTGTGGTTCATGAGGGGACCAAGCATGGGGTTTGAGGTGGAGGCAGTATAGATGTTGATGAAGGGACCAAGGGGGGGGGGGATTGATGAGGGGACCAAGGAGATGGGGGGGGTGTGGTTCATGAGGGGACCAAGGATGGGGTTCAGGGGGGGGGGGGGTGATGAGGAGACCAAGAATGTATAATGTCCTGACAGCCTTCTGGAGCACAACTTCTGGGGAGGGGGACAGAGGACCATGGAGATGACATAGGGGTCTGGGGTGGGGGGCAGAGGACCGTGGAGAGGACTTAGGGGTCGAGGGGGTGGAGTAGAGGAGTGGTAGTGTTATATTATGTTCAGGGTGCAATGCGTGGCAGTCATATATTCAGGGGGTACAGTGTATAGTAGTATTATATTCAAGTGACAGTTTCTGGCAGGGTTATCATGATTATTGTCTTCATACAGAGGATGAGGATCTACTGACAAATTAAGGAACCAATGATGTGCGGGCCTCAGACGCTGCAGAGAAGATGTAGCTGGAAGAAGTCCTGGTGTCTGGACCAGATGAGAAAGAAAAAGAAAGACAACAGAGAAGAGATCACTTAGGTCAGTGATATCACTGTGTATTCTCCTTACTGTCCCATCAGAGCTGAAGTCACTTGTAAGTTCTGCAGTGATGATGTGTGAAACTGTACCCAATCTGTGCCTCTCCAGCTGTTGCAAAACTATAACTCCCATAATGCCTGAAGCTCTCCAGACATTGTGAGAGCTGCAGCTTTGCAACAGCTGGAGAGCAACTTAAACCAAGGTGATCGGTCAGGGTCCCAGCAGTCGGACCCCCACACTTGCGTGGGGGGGCATAGGGGGCCCCGGGGCAATTTTTTGCTACGCCTCTGATCAGCGGGTCCATATAGTGGGTTACAGTATCTAATCCATACAAGGAGGCAGATTATTTAACCCCTTAAGGATGCAGCCTGTTTTTACCTTAATGACCAGGTCCCATTTTCCAAATCTGTCCTGTGTTTCTTTAAGTGGCAATACAACTGACATGCTTTTACTTAGCGTCACGATTGTGATATTGTTTTTTCATTACATATTGTACTTTATATTAGTGGCAAATCTTTGTTGATTCATGCAGCATTTTCTGTGAAAAACTCCAAAATATTGTGAAAAATGTAAGTTTCTGGTGTTTTTTTAAATGTTTTTTATGGCATTCACTGTACAGTAAAAATGTTAATTCTAATCTGTGGGTCGGTACAATTATGGAAATACCCCAAAATCCTTTTTTCCCTTTTTTGTGTTGTCATGTTCTGACTGTAACGTCAGTGCTCCAGCCAGACACGCTGGCCATGAGCGGTCTCCTCTCATGTCCCCGCTGCCGGCGGGGCTGGGATTGGCATCGCGGGATGCGCCGGCATGCGAATTCCAGCCCATCACTCACCTCCCTGGTCTTCCGTGTTCTCAGTCCTGGCGCGTGTGCCCCCACCTCCTTTGGCACGCGCACGCCAGAGCTCTGTGATTTAAAGGGCCAGTATGCCCTAATTAGTGTCTTCACCTGTTCCTTCCCTATAAGTGTGTGCACCTCCCCCTGCCCTTTGGCGGATCTTTGTTGCCCTAGTCCCTGAGAGAAAGCTACTGTGTTCCTGTGATCCTGTCTATCCATATACATGATCCTTGTTCCGTGACCTGACTCTGCTACTGTGCCGCCTGCCCTGACCTTCCGCTATCCTGACTATGTCTTGTCTTTATCCTCTGTACCACGCTTCATCCCAGCTACCTGTGTGGATGAGTCGTGCCGGGGGGTAGCGACCTGGGTGCCGCCTGCCATAGCAAAACCATCCCGCTTTGCGGCGGGCTCTGGTGAAACCAGCGGCACCATAGACTCCGCCCTGCATTGGCTCACGTCATCATCCACACAGGCCCAGAGGATCCACCTCCTGCCATGACCCTTCCACTGACAGCCATAACTTTTTTTATTTTTCATCTGATGCCATTGTGTGAGGGCTGATTTTTTTGCAGGACAAGCTGTGCATTTTATTGGTACCATTTTTGCGATCTTTTTTTACTCTAGGTTTTGTACCATTTTTTTTTTCACGGCATTCACCATACGGGATAAATAAGTGTTTTATTGTAAAAGTCATAACAAATGTGGCAATACTTATTATGTATAGATTTGGGTGCTTTTTATTTTATTGAGAAAGGGGCATTTATTTTAGACTTTTTTTTTATTTATTTAGAAAACTTTTATTTTTATATTTTTCACTTTTACAGGTTATACTATGCTGCAGCACAGTATAACTGTCAGCCTGACTGACATGCAGCCGATGCGATTCAGCCTATGATTGGACCTCACAGGCTGCCATACTTGGCAGACAGGAGGACATCAGCTGACCTCCTGCTGCCATGGCAACCAAGTGCTCCCACAATTGTATCACAAGATTGCCATTGGTGAACAGGGGGAGCCCTTTCCCCCTATCATTCTCATAGAAGCCGTGATCAGGACTGACTACTGCATCTGTGGGGTTAATGGGATCATGCCGGTCTTGGCAGCTGCGGCAGGACCCTGGCTGTGATTGACAGCCAGGTCCCACTGGCGATCTCCTGCAGCAACGCATTGCTCTGAGCAGGATATCGCCATGTAGGTAACTGGGACATATGCATACGTCCTGGGGCGGGAAGGTGGTTAATCCATATTGGAGTGGGACAGTATCCTACCATGACAGTATCTAATCCATTTAGGGGGCACAGTATTTAACCCCTAAGGACGTAGGCATTTTTCATTTTTGCACTTTACATTTTTCCTCCTCGCCCATTAATAGCCATAACTCTTATTTTTCATGTACATACCCATATACAGGCTTATTTTTTGCGAGACCAATTGTACTTTGTAATGTCTTCATAACTGTTTTTTTTTTATCACATATGCTCCAAAACAGAAAAAAAAAAAAGTGAAATTGGGAAGAAAAAAAAGCAATTTTTCAAATTTGTTTTTTCTTCCCTTTTATACGACATTAACCATGTGACCAAACTAACATGTAATCTTGAAACTTTAGGTCAGCGCCATTTAAACAATGTGAATTCGGGTAGAAAAACAGACATGGTGCACATCTACAATCTTGTATAATGATCTGATTGCTTCTCAGCATAATATCAAAAACTAACAGGTTGTTAGTATACATTTTTGATCAAAAAGTACAAGCCCACTCGCCACGTCAAGGCCACCTATTGAGAGTGGGTCCCTAACGTCCCTAGCATAAAATGGCGCAGCACCGAGCGGCGACCACCACCGCCGCGACACCAATGCCCACAGGGGGGAACGACCCACCGGCAGAGCGGCCCCAATGCCACTCAAACCAGTCTATGGGCCGCACCTCCCCGCAGACACGGCGCCACGGCAGCAACGGACACCGCACAGCACCACACCAGTGTGAACAAGGTGTAATGGCTCACTTACCATGCTCTCCCAGTCAGACTGGGAGGCTGCTAGGAAAGAAATGACCCATGTGTAGCTAACTACTACTTATATAGGGTTGGGCTGAGGGGGTGGGGAAGAGTGCAGACAACATGTTCAAACAAAAAAAAGAGGGGATAGAAATCACAGTGTGAATTCGGGTAGAAAAACAGACATGGTGCACATCTACAATCTTGTATAATGATCTGATTGCTTCTCAGCATAATATCAAAAACTAACAGGTTGTTAGTATACATTTTTGATCAAAAAGTACAAGCCCACTCGCCACGTCAAGGCCACCTATTGAGAGTGGGTCCCTAACGTCCCTAGCATAAAATGGCGCAGCACCGAGCGGCGACCACCACCGCCGCGACACCAATGCCCACAGGGGGGAACGACCCACCGGCAAAGCGGCCCCAATGCCACTCAAACCAGTCTATGGGCCGCACCTCCCCGCAGACACGGCGCCACGGCAGACTGGTTTGAGTGGCATTGGGGCCGCTCTGCCGGTGGGTCGTTCCCCCCTGTGGGCATTGGTGTCGCGGCGGTGGTGGTCGCCGCTCGGTGCTGCGCCATTTTATGCTAGGGACGTTAGGGACCCACTCTAAATGGGTGGCCTTGACGTGGCGAGTGGGCTTGTACTTTTTGATCAAAAATGTATACTAACAACCTGTTAGTTTTTGATATTGTGCTGAGAAGCAATCAGATCATTATACAAGATTGTAGATGTGCACCATGTCTGTTTTTCTACCCGAATTCACACTGTGATTTCTATCCCCTCTTTTTTTGTTTTTTGTTTTAACATGTTGTCTGCACTCTTCCCCACCCCCTCAGCCCAACCCTATATAAGTAGTAGTTAGCTACACATGGGTCATTTCTTTCCTAGCAGCCTCCCAGTCTGACTGGGAGAGCATGGTAAGTGAGCCATTACACCTTGTTCACACTGGTGTGGTGCTGTGCGGTGTCCGTTCCTGCCGTGGCGCCGTGTCTGCGGGGGGGTGCGGCCCATAGACTGGTTTGAGTGGCATTGGGGCCGCTCTGCCGGTGGGTCGTTCCCCCCTGTGGGCATTGGTGTCGCGGCGGTGGTGGTCGCCGCTCGGTGCTGCGCCATTTTATGCTAGGGACGTTAGGGACCCACTCTAAATGGGTGGCCTTGATGTGGCGAGTGGGCTTGTACTTTTTGATCAAAAATGTATACTAACAACATGTTAGTTTTTGATATTGTGCTGAGAAGCAATCAGATCATTATACAAGATTGTAGATGTGCACCATGTCTGTTTTTCTACCCGAATTCGCCATTTAAACAATACCCAATCTGTATAGTTTGCCTCATGTTTTACTAATTAAAAAAAACTCAAAACGTTAGAAAAAAAAATATTAATTTTTTTTGCTATTTTCTGGCCTTATGACTTTTTTTTATTTTTTTGGTTACCGGGCTCTATAAGGGGCTAATTTTTTGCACTGTGATGTGCAGTTTTTATCTGTACCATTGTCGTATTGATTGGACTTTTTGATCACTTTTTAATACATTTTTTCTGGGGTATGATATGATAAAAGAACATAATTCTGGAGTTTGGTATTTTTTAACGTTTACGTCGTTCACCGTATGGGATAGATAATGTTATATTTTAATAGATCAGACAATTACGCAGATGGCGATACCTAATATGTTTATCTTTATTATGTTTACATATTTTTTTATATGGAATGTGGGAAAAGGGGGGTGATTTAAACTTTTAATATAGAAAGGGTTAATGAATGTATGTTAACCTCTTAAGGACGCAGGGTATACAGGTACGCCCTCGTTCCCTCGTATTTAAGGAAGGCTACCATCAGTAGCCAGACACTCACTGCTTACGGCAGGCAACAGCGATTCCGCTGCTGCCAGTCATTTAACCCTTTAGATGGCGTGATCAATGCCAATCACAGCATCTAAAGTGAAAAATCTGAGGAGCTTACCAAACCACTGCGACATGAAGACAGAGTGTCAGTGTGTGTTAGTTCTATATGAAGAGTTGGCAGTGTGTGGTAGTATTATATTCTGAGGTCACAGTGTGTGGTAGTATTTACCTGCCGCATTGAATGACTTTCAGTGGGCAGAGCAGAGCTGTGCTGAGGTTGGTGTCAGGAAGGAAGATAGAGTGCCAGTGTGCGTTAGTTTTAAATGCAGAGTTAGCATTGGGTGGTAGTAATATATTTTAAAAAGTGCACAGTGTATTATATTCTGAGGCCAGAGTGTATGCCAGTATTATATTTAGAGGGTACAGTGTCTGGCATTATCATATTCAGGGGGTGCAGTGGGTGGCCATATTATATTCAGAGGGTGCAGTGTCTGGCAGTAATATATTCAGAGGGTGCAGTGTGTGGCTGTATTATATTCAGAGGGTACAGTGTCTGGCAGTATCATATTCAGGGGGTGCAGTGGGTGGCCATATTATACTCAGAAGGTGCAGTGTGTGGCCGTACTATATTCAGAGGGTGTAGTGTATGGCCATATTATATTCAGAGGGTGCAGTGTCTGGACGTATTATATTCAGAGGGTGCAGTGTGTGGCAGTCCTCACTTGTTTATTTACTTATGTTGTAAAACAGATAATTGTATTCTTTTATCTACGCTCTATATTGTACACTACAGTGAGTATTAATTACAAATGCTCTTCATATGTCCATAGAAAATGCCCATGGGTGGTTCTCCTATCTGGTATTATAATGCCCTAAAGTTCATTTATAACCTTATAACAATATGTAATGAAAAAGAAAAGAAAATAAGAACAAAAAAAAGATTAAAAAAAATAAGAAAAAAAAGATATATATATATATATATATATATATCTCTATATATATCTATATTATCTCTATATATCTATATATATATATATATATATATATATATATATATATATATATATATATATATATACACACATACAGTATAGACCAAAAGTTTGGACACACCTCATTCAGAGTTTTCTTTATCTTCATGACTATGAAAATTGTAGATTCACACTGAAGGCATCAAAACTATGAATTAACACATGTGGAATTATAGACATAACACAAAAGTGTGAAACAACTGAAAATATGTCATATTCTAGGTTCTAGCCACCTTTTGCTTTGATTATTCCTTTTCACACTCTTGGCATTCTCATGATGAGCTTCAAGAGGTAGTCACCTGAAATGGTCTTCCAACAGTCTTGAAGGAGTTCCCAGAGATGCTTAGCACTTGTTGGCCCGTTTGCTTTCAATCTGCGGTCCAGCTCAACCCCAAACCATCTCGATTTGGTTCAGGTCCGGTGACAGTGGAGGCCAGGTCATCTGGTGCAGCACCACATCACTCTCCTTCTTGGTCAAATAGCCCTTACACAGCCTGGAGGTATGTTTGGGGTCATTGTCCTGTTGAAAAATAAATGATGGTCCAACTAAACACAAACCGGATGGAATAGCATGCCGCTGCAAGATGCTGTGGTAGCCATGCTGGTTCAGTATGCCTTCAATTTTGAATAAATCCCTGACAGTGTCACCAGCAAAGCCCCCCCACACCATCACACCTCCTCCTCCACACCAGCACACCTGTGATGTGAAAGCCATTTCAGGTGACTACCTTGTGAAGCTCAACAAGAGAATGCCAAGAGTGTGCAAAGCAGTAATCAAAGCAAATGGTGGCTACTTTGAAGAACCTAGAATATGACATACTTTCAGTTGTGTCACACTTTTTTGTTAATTATATAATTCCACATGTGTTAATTTATAGTTTTGATGCCTTCAGTGTGAATCTACAATTTTCATAGTCATTGTAACGCCGAGCGCTCCGGGTCCCGCTGCTTCCCCGGAGCGCTCGCGGCGTTATTCTGCTTGCAGCGCTCCGGTCGGCGCTGCTGACCGAGAGCGCTGCTACCCTGTCACCGGAGAGGATGCGATCCGCGGAACGGGACGTGCCCGCTCACGGATCGCATCCCATGTCTCTTCTCACCTGCTCCGTCCTTCCTCTGTCCCAGCCCGGCGCGCACGGCCCCGCTCTCTAGGGCGCGCGCGCGCCGGCTCTCTGAAATTTAGAGGGCCAGTGCACCACTAATTGGTGCCTGGCCCAATCTAGTCCAATCACTGTTTTCCTATAAAACATCACTTCCCCTTCCTGTCCCTGCCGGATCTTGTTGCCTAGTGCCTATTGAAAGCGTTCCATTGTGTCCTTGCCTGTGTTTCCAGAATCTCTGCTGTTGCCCCTGACTACGAACCTTGCCGCCTGCCCTGACCTTCCTGCTACGTCTGACCTTGCCTTGCCTTGTCCTTTTGTACCGTGCCATCTCAGCCGCCAGAGAGGTTGAGTCGCTACCAGGCGGAACGACCTGGGAGTTACCTGCCGCAGCAAGTCCATCCCGCTTTGCAGCGGGCTCTGGTGAATACCAGTAACCCCTTAGACTCCGCTCCCCTGGTACGGCCCACGCCATCACCTCTCTGGTACAGAGGATCCACTTCCAGTGTCCTCACGCTCCGCCAACCCGGATCCTGACAGTCATGAAAATAAAGAAAACTCTGAAAGAGAAGGTGTGTCCAAACTTTTGGTCTGTACATATATACTTTTGGTATATATATATATATATATATATATATATATGTATACACACACACACACAGTCATGGCGGTAAGTGTTGGCACCCCTGAAGTATTTCTCACAGAAAAGGATTGCAGTAACACATGTCTTGCTAGACACATGTTTATTCCCTTTGTGTGTATTGGAACTAAACCAAAAAAAGGGAGGAAAAAAAGCAAATTGGACATAATGTCACACCAAACTCCAAAAATGGGCTGGAAAAAACTATTGGCATTCTATCAAAATTGTGGGAAAATTTGATTATTTCAAGCATGTGATGCTCCTTTAAGCTCACCAGGGGCTAGTAACAGGTGTGGGCAAAATATAAAAATCACGCCTGAAAGCAGATAAAAAGAAGAGAAGTTCACTTAGTCTTTGCATTGTGTGTCTGTGTGTGCCACACTAAGCATGGACAACAGAAAGAGGAGAAGAGAACTGTCTGAGGACTTGAGAACCAAAATTGTGGAAAAATATCAACAATCTCAAGGTTACAAGTCCATCTCCGGAGAACTAGATTTGCCTTTGTCCACAGTACACAACATTATCAAGAAGTTTGCAACCCATGGCACTGACTAGCTAATCTCCCTGGGAATGGATGAAAGAGAAAAATAGATGAAAGGTGTCAATGCAGGATAGTCCAGATAGTGGATAGGCAGCCCCAAACAAGTTCCAAAGATATTCAAGCTTTGCAGCTGGCTTAGGGAGCATCAGTGTCAACGCAAACTATCTGTCAACATTTAAATTAAATGAACCGCTATGGCAGGAGACCCAGGAGGACCCCACTGCTGACACAGAGGCATAAAAAAGCAAGACAACATTTTGCCAAAATGAACTTGAGTAAGCCAAAATCCTTCTGGGAAAATGTCATGTGGACAGATGAGACAAAGATAGAGCTTTTTGGTAAAGCACATCATTCTACTGTTTACCGAAAACGGAATAAGGCCTACAAAGAAAAGTACACAGTACCTACAGGGAAATATGATGGAGGTTCAATGATGTTTTGGGGTTGTTTTGCTGCCTCTGGCACTGAGTACTTTGAATGTGTGCAAGGCATCATGAAATCTGAGGATTACCAATGGATTTTGGGTCGCACTGTACAGCCCAGTGTCAGAAAGCTGGGTTTGCGTCCAAGATCTTTGGTTTTCCAGCAGGACAATGACCCCAAACGAACATTAAAAAGCACCCAGAAATGGATGGCAATAAAGCGTTGCAGAGTTCTGAAGTGTCCAGCAATGAGTCCAGATCTATATCCCTGTGGAGAGATCTTAAAATTGCTGTTGGGAAAAGGCACCCTTCCAATAAGAGATGCCTGAGGAAGCTGCGCAAGCGTAGAGAAACGCGTTACATCTTGGTCAATAAAATCCTCTTTTATCCTCCATACCTTGTAGTGGTCGGTCAGTGCCGTTTGAGTCGTGTACCTCCTCGAAGCCATCCCTGTCCCTTCCAATAAGGGTGCTTTCACACCAGGTTTTTGCAATATGTTTCCCGTATATGGTTTTAATAAAAAAAAGTATGGAACCGTATTGCAAAACGTATTCATTGAGTTAACATTATAAACCGTATGGTTTTTAAGCCATGCGGTTGTGTCCGTTTGTCTTCTTGTACGGTTTTGAAAGTTTTTTTTCCCGGACCCAAAACCGTAGCCTACCATGGTTTTAGGTCCGGTTGAAAACCGTATAACGACCGTATAAGTTTTTTTAAACATTTTCGTTAATGTAAACTGTATGCAACCGTATGCGCATACGGTTGCATACGGGAATCGCAATGCGTTTTTAATTTTCGCACATGCGCATTGCATACAGAAAATTCCTCCCCACCTTCTAGAAAGATATATCTGGGAGTGGCCAGAAGACCCCACCCCCCTCTCTCATGTACCATACCAGTACGTTTTTTTGCCCCGGTAAACGGATGTAACCGTATGCAAACGGATATACGTTTCCAACCCGTATACGGTTTAGAAACGCATACGGTTACATGCGATTTGATAAGGTTTGCTCCGGTTTACTGAAATGCGTTTTTAAAAAAAAAATCGTATATGGAAAACTTATTGCAAAAACCTGGTGTGAAATCACCCTTAGACAGGCCTGGAGCAGCTTGCAAAGGAAGAGTGGTCCAACATTCCGGCTGGGAGGTATAAGAAGCTTATTGATGGTTGTAGGATTTCAGTTATTTTTTTCCAAAGGGTGTGCAACCAAATATTAAGTTAAGGGTGCCAATAATTTTGTCCAGCCCATTTTTGGAGTTTGGTGTGACAATATGTTCAGGGGCGGACTGACACCACTCAGGGCCCCCGGACCAAATAAAGCAGGGGCCCCCAGCAAGACTCCACCCCTGGCCCCACCTCTGCCCCACCCCTATTCCCACCCAGTATGTATATGAAAATTTGCCATAGAAAGGAATAGGGGGTTGAGGCTTGAGGCTATGGGGTACTTTGAGGGATGGCAATACCAATCACCTTAACTACACCAAGTGCCTTAAAACACTGAACTCCTCCTTTTTGTGCCAACTTGGGATCTCTGTCTGTGATACCCAGTCCAACTTGGCTCCAGGCTCCACTCACAGGGGTACTCACAGGGGTACTCCAGTGGAAAACTTTTTATTTTTATAATCAACTGGTGCCAGAAAGTTAAACAGATTTGTAAATGACTTCTATTAAAAATTCTTAATCCTTCCAATACCTATTAGCTGCTGTATACTACAGAGGAAATTCTCTTCTATTTGGTATTTCTTTTCTGTCACAACCACAGTGCTCTCTGCTGACACCTCTGTCCATTTTGAGAAATGTCCAGAGCAGCATATGTTTGCTATGGGGATTTTCTCCTGCTCTGGACAGTTCCTAAAATGGACAGAATTGTCAGCAGAGAGCACTGTGGTCATGACAGAAAAGAAATTCCAAATAGAAAAAAAATTATTCTGTAGTATACAGCTGCTAACAAGTACTGGAAGGATTATAAAATTTGAATATAAGTAATTTACATATCTGTTTAACTTTCTGGCAACAATTGATTTAAAAAAAAAAGTTTTCCACCGGAGTACCTGCCTTTCACCGCTCACTACATGATGGCACAGTCAGATATATAACTCATATCTCTGACTGACTGTGTCATCATATAGTGAGCGGTGAAAGGCAGGTAGAAAATAACAGACTGTCTGCCTCACTACAGTCCTTGCCAGAAATACTCTTTGCTGCTGGGAAGCCTACTCCATCTTCTACCTGCCTTTCACCGCTCCCCAAATGATGCTACAGTCAGAGATATAAGTTATATTTCACATATAATTTATATCTCAGACTGCCTGTCATGCCAGGCAGGTAGAAGATACATACAACTAACAATACAATCCATAAACCACCCACCTGCCTGGCCAGGCTAGCCTGTTTATGTGTCCATGCAGATGCTGACTGAGAAAGCCGGCAGAGAGATCAGGGCACTTCTTCAACAGGGCTCTGTACATATAGGACCACCCGGGCTATGTACACTGAGGACAAGCAGGGCTCTTTATACTGAGGACAAGCGGGGCTCTGTACACTGAGGACAAGCGGGGCTCTGTACGCTGAGGACAAGCGGGGCTCTGTACACTGAGGAAAAGCAGGGCTCTGTACACTGAGCAAAAGCAGGGCTCTGTACACTGAGGACAATCAGGGCTCTGTACACTGAGGACAAGCAGGGCTCTGTACACTGAGGACAAGCAGGGCTCTGTACACTGAGGGGGCTCTGTACGCTGACAACAAGCAGGGCTCTATACATTGAGGACCAGCGGGGCTCTGTACAATGAGGGGGCTCCGTACACTGCCAACAAGCAGGGCTCTTTACAATGAGGACAAGCAGGGCTCCGTACACTGAGTACAAGCAGGGCTCCCGTACACTGAAGACAAGCAGGCCTCCAGACACTGACAACAAGCAGGGCTCCGTACACTGAGGAGAAGCAGGGCTCTGTACACTGAGGAGAAGCAGGGCTCTGTACACTGAGGACAAGAAGGGCTCTTTACATTGAGGACAAGCAGGACTCCCGTACACTGAAGACAAGCGGGGCTCTGTGCACTGAGGACAAGCAGGGCTCTGTGCACTGAGGGCAAGCAGGGCTCTGTACACTGAGGAGAAGCAGGGCTCTGTACACTGAGGCGAAGCAGGGCTCTGTACACTGAGGACAAGCAGGGCTCTGTACACTGAGGACAAGCAGGCCGGGCGCACTGGTCTTCGGCGGCAGCAGTGAACTCAGGCACTGCCGCACTTAGACGTGAAGTTCACATGACCTAAGCGCCGCTCAACGGGTGCCAAAAAGTTTAACAGATTTTTAAATTACTTTTATTTAAAAATCTTAATCCTTCTAGTACTTATCAGCTGCTGTATGATCCACAGGAAGTTGTATAGTTATTTTATGGATTACCACAGTGCTCTCTGCTGACACCTCTGTCCATGTCAGGAACTGTCCCGAGTATGAGCAAATCCCCATAGAACACCTCTCCTGCTCTGGACAGTTCCTGACATGAACAGAGGTGTCAGCAGAGAGCACTGTGGTCAGACTGAAAATAAATTCAAAAAGAAAAGAACTTCCTCTGTGGCATGCAGAATCTGATAAACACTGGAAGGATTAAGATTATTAAATAGAAGTCATTTACAAATCTGTATAACTTTCTGGCACCAGTTGATTAGAAAACATTTTTTTTCCACTGGAGTACCCCTTTAAATATGTTCTTTTAGCACCCTGTTGTTGGATTGAGCCAATGTTTCAATAACTTCTTCCCGCAAACCTTCTGATCTGAGTTCATTCTCCACACTGTTAAATGAAGAGTTCTGGGGCCTGGATAATGTATTCCCCTCTGATCGGGCTAAACAGTAAGCATCTAATATCTGCTGGTGAACAGGGACAAGACTAGACTGAACCAAGCCCTGTAAGGCCAACAAGTAAAAAAAAGAATACCGTATATAATCGAGTGTAAACCGACCCGAATATAAGCCGAGGCCCCTAATTTCACCACAAAAACCCAGGAAAAGTTATTTACTCGACTATAAGCCTAGGGTGGGAAATACATCATCCCCCCATGTCATCATCCAGACCCCGTCATCATCCAGACCCCCGCCATCATCCCCCCCGTCCCTGTGCGTCGTCGTCAAGGCAATGTCACTAGTCCGGGGCCGGGCCTGGAGCGCGGAGAAGAGGGCCCCCCGGGGGTAAAATGGACAGCCCGGAACGACTAACCATCCCCACCGGACGGTCCCTGCAGCATAGATGGCCCGGACCAGCTCACCCTTCCCTACCACCAAGGGGAGGTGAGTAGAAAACTAAAGGGGGTGTCTGGATGATTGAGAAGGCTGCAGTGGACTTCAACCTGCGGACCTCCAGTGGTTTCAAAACTACAACTCCCAGCATGCCCGGACAGCCAATGGCTGTCCGGGCATGCTGGGAATTGTAGTTTTGCAACATCTGGAGGTCCACAGGTTGAAGACAACTGAGAAGGGATTGACAGGCGGAGAGTTCACTCGAGTATAAGCCGAGGGGGGGCGTTTTCAGCACAAAAAAATGTGCTGAAAAACTCGGCTTATACTCGAGTATATACGGTAGCTCACAGTCTCTTCTACAAAGTGGAATCTCCACTATGTGTATAAATCCCTGATATAATGTGAGATATAAAACTTCACTTTTATTATTTGCATTTCTTAAAAATAATACATTTCTTATATCAAACGTGCACGAAAATCACCTAGCTGCCATCCACGTGTTCACGCTTTAACGCGTTTCCAGCTGTTGGGTTCGTCAGGAATCGGATAAAACAGCATTTGTTTAGAGCATGGTTCACTAACTGTAGCATGTATTGGACACGACACTGATGGCGGCCGTGTGACATCTTTGGATAGGGGAGAAGACGTATAAAGCCAGAATACCCCATTAACCCATACTGTGCTGCCGTAGAACACCCAGAAAAAAATTATTGCCCCTAGTCTTACTCCAGTTGCTCCACTATGGTATTTCCTAATGCCTAACAATACATGTACTAGGTAACTTAAAGGAGTACTCCGGGATAAGAAAACTTATCCCCTATCCTAAGGATAGGGGATAAGTTTCAGATTGCAGGGGGTCCGACCGCTGGGGCCCCCCGCGATCTCCCGACAGTCAGCGGCCAGGGGCTGTGTCCGACCACCGCATGACGTGGCAGCCGACACGCCCCCTCAATACATCTCTATGGGAGAGCCGGAGCGCTGCAATCAGCAGCCTCCGTCTCTGCCATAGAAATGTATTGAGGGTGCGTGTCAGACGCCGCATCATGCGGTGGTCGAAATGAGCTATTTCGGCAAAGAGCCGAGAGCCCCGTACAGGAGATCACGTGGGGCCCCAGCGGTCGGACCCCCCCCCCCCCCTCGATCTGAAACTCATCCCCTATCCTTAGGGGATAAGTTTTCTTATCCTGGAGTACTCCTTTAATGGGCCCATTATTTTCCCCTGGCTGATAATATAGTTACTGGCTTTTCCCCAGATGGAATTAAAGCTGAATCCAATCACCAAAAACATCTAGCAACAGCCTGCAAACTGTTTTATTAACTCACAAGACAGAAAAATATATTATTAAGAAAATAAATAATATTTTACATATCGTGCTAGGATGTCTTTGTTACAATCTGTATTTTAACACAGTATCCCGGAGCTGAATCTATAAGCGCCAAGAGATGTAAAGTTATACTTCATTATAATGGTCGGAACATTTATGCACTTGGGGCTGTGCAATTTATGCTACTTGCCATCTCCAATACAAATGGAGAAATAAATGCTTATTTTAAGTACACCAAGGTAAATTATTACCATAACAGATTTTCTCATGTGTTTGCTAAGTTATAATTCATCACAAGTCTCATTCTGTATTATGGAAAAAACTGTTGGCTGCCAGGTCCATCTAGTGACTTGTGCAGCTTGCATGAAATTGGACCCACTTTTTTTCAGAAGGAAAATCTGTGTATGTTTACATCCTCTCCTTACAACCATAATTTAACTCTTTTTTTGGTGACATAGCCTCATTGCTAGTATATGTTCACTCTATTTCTATTTATTTTACATTTACTTTAAAGGGGTATTCCGCCCCTAGACATGTTATCCCCTATTCAAAGATGTCTGATTGCGGGGGTCCTGCGACTGGGGACCCCCACGATCTCAGCTGCGACACCCCAGACACCCAAGACATCTGGTGCACGGAGCAAACTTCACTCCATGCTGGATGACTGGCGATGCAGGGCAGAGGCTCGTGACATCACGGCCATGTCCCCTAAGTGCAAGTCTATAGGTGGGGGAGTGACGTCGCAGTGCTGCACCCGATGCTCTAAACAAATGCCTGGTGCAGCAGGGAGATCGCGTGTGTCCTCATGGAACCACTCCAGTCCTAGTCAGGCCTGACTAACAAGCTGAGTGCCAGGCCTCCCCATGCTTTTTTGCTTGCCCATCAAGCCCAATTGAGACAAAGATGGTCCCGATCAAGAACTGTAGTATTACATAGAATGCATTGACCAGTGGCGTAACTATAGAGGTTGCAACGGTCGCCATGGCAACCGGGCCTCATAGCCAGGGGGGCCCTGCCACTACACTGCACAATGTGCTGCTGCAGCAGGTCGGGTAATCTCAAGCGCTGCTTGAGGGCCCAGCCTGTCGCTGCCACCACATTTTATTTATACATTTTTTAGTATAATACCTTTTATGAAGGGTGTGGGCCTCAGTCCCTGCACTATCCCTGACAGATCCTCAGCAGAAGCATATTCCCTGTGCAGCAGCAGTGGCAGGAGTAGCCACTGATCTCCAGTACTGATGGGGGCATATATGTATGTAGCATGTGTGTGTGGGGGGCGCTGATGACACCAAGGATGGGGTGCAGGTGGGGCGCTGCGGAGACCAAGGATGGGGTGCAGGGGGGGGGCACTGAGGAGACCAAGGATGGGGTGCAGGGGGGGTGCTGAGAAGACCAAGGATGGGGTGCAGGGGGAGTGCTGAGGAGACCAAGGATGGGATGCAGGGGGGGCCCTGAGGAGACCAAAGATGGGGTGCAGGGGGGGCGCTGAGGAGACCAAGGATGGGGTGCAGGGGGGGTGCTGAGGAGACCAATGATGGAGTGCAGGGGGGGTGCTGAGGAGACCAAGGATGGGGTGCAGTGGGGGTAGCTGAGGAGACCAAGGATGGGGTGCAGGGGGGGGGGCTGAGGAGACCAAGGATGGGGTGCAGGGGGGGAGCTAAGGAGACCAAGCATGGAGTGTGGGGGGGGGGGGCGCTGAGGAGATCAAGGATGGGGTGCAGGGGGGGTGCTGAGAAGACCAAGGATGAGGTGCATGGGGGGGCGCTGAGAAGACCAAGGATGGGGTTCAGGGGGGAGCTGGGGAGACCAAGGATGGGGTGCAGGGGGTGGGCGCTGAGGATACCAAGGATGGAGTGCAGGCATCGCTGAGAAGACCAAGGATGGGGTACAGGGGGAGCTGAGGAGACCAAGGATGGAGTGCAGGGGGGCACTTAGGAGACCAAGGATGGGGTGCAGGGGGGAGCTGAGGAGACCAAGGATGGGGTGCAGGGGGGGCGCTGAGGAGACCAAGGATGGAGTGCAGGGGGGGTGCTGAGGAGACCAAGGATGGGGTGCAGTGGGGGTAGCTGAGGAGACCAAGGATGGGGTGCAGGGGGGTGCTGAGTAGACCAAGGATGGGGTGCAGGGGGGGAGCTAAGGAGACCAAGCATGGAGTGTGGGGGGGGGGCGCTGAGGAGATCAAGGATGGGGTGCAGGGTGGGTGCTGAGGAGACCAAGGATGAGGTGCATGGGGGGGCGCTGAGAAGACCAAGGATGGGGTTCAGGGGGGACCTGAGGAGACCAAGGATGGGGTGCAGGGGGTGGGCGCTGAGGATACCAAGGATGGGGTGCAGGCATCGCTGAGAAGACCAAGGATGGGGTACAGGGGGAGCTAAGGAGACCAAGGATGGAGTGCAGAGGGGCACTTAGGAGACCAAGGATGGGGTGCAGGGGGGAGCTGAGGAGACCAAGGATGGGGTGTGGCACTGAGGAGACCAAGGATGGGGTGCGGGGGGGTAGCTGAGGAGACTGAGGATGGGGTGCAGGGGGGAGCTGAGGAGACCAAGGATGGGGTTCTGGGGGGGGCGCTGAGAAGACCAAGGATGGCGGTGATGAGGAGACTAAGGATAAGGGGGTGTATATTATGTATGTAGCATGTGTGTGGGGTGGGAACATGGGGAGAAGAGCAAGGATGTGGGGTTGGGGGCAGAGGAGCCTGGAGAGGACTTAGGAGTCTGGGGAGTGGGGCAGAGAAGCGTGGAGAGGAGTTAGTGGTCGAGGAGGTGAAACAGAGGAGCCTGGAGGAGGAAGAGGGCACAGGAGTCTGGGGAAGGACAGTGTAAGGGTGGGGATTCAGCTAAAGAACAAACATGTGTGACCGTATCATGGGCAAATTGTGTGGCAGTATTATAATTAGTGAGTTCATGTTACGCCTAGCGCTCCGGGTCCCCGCTCCTCCCCGGAGCGCTCACGGCGTCTTTCTCCCTGCAGCGCTCCGGTCGGTCCCGCTGACCGGGAGCGCCGCACTGTCATGGCCGTTGGGGATGCGATTCGCACAGCGGGACGCGCCCGCTCGCGAATCGCATCCCAGGTCACTTACCCGTCCCGGTCCCCTGCTGTCATGTGCTGGCGCGCGCGGCTCCGCTCTCTAGGGCGCGCGCGCGCCAGCTCTCTGAGACTTAAAGGGCCAGTGCACCAATGATTGGTGCCTGGTCCAATTAGCTTAATTGGCTCCCACCTGTTCCCTGGCTATATCTAGTCTCCTCCCTTGCACTCCCTTGCCGGATCTTGTTGCCTTGTGCCAGTGAAAGCGTTTAGTGTTGTCCAAAGCCTGTGTACCTGAACTTCTGCTACCCATCCTGACTACGAACCTTGCCGCCTGCCCCCGACCTTCTGCTACGTCTGACCTTGCCTCTGCCTAGTCCTTCTGTTCCACGCCTTCTCAGCAGTCAGCGAGGTAGAGCCGTTGCTAGTGGATACGACCTGGTTGCTACTGCCGCAGCAAGACCATCCCGCTTTGCGGCGGGCTCTGGTGAAAACCAGTAGCCTCTTAGAACCGGTCCACTAGCACGGTCCACGCCAATCCCTCGCTGACACAGAGGATCCACTACCTGGAAGCCGAATCGTGACAGTAGATCCGGCCATGGATCCCGCTGAGGTGCCCCTGCCAAGTCTCGCTGACCTTACCACGGTGGTCGCTCAGCAATCGCAGCAGATTGCCCAACAAGGACAGCAGCTGTCGCAGTTGACCGCCACGTTACAGCAACTTCTGCCTCTGCTACAGCAGCAACCATCTCCTCCGCCAGCTCCTGCACCTCCTCCGCAGCGAGTGGCCGCTCCTAGCCTCCGCTTGTCCCTGCCGGACAAATTTGATGGGGACTCCAGACTCTGCCGTGGATTTTTGTCTCAGTGTTCCCTGCATATGGAGATGATGTCGGACTTGTTTCCTTCAGAACGGTCTAAGGTGGCGTTCGTAGTAAGCCTTCTTTCAGGAAAGGCCTTGTCTTGGGCCACACCGCTCTGGGACCGCAATGATCCTGCCACAGCCACAGTCCAGGCCTTCTTCACTGAACTCCGGAGTGTCTTCGAGGAGCCAGCCCGAGCTTCTTCTGCCGAGACTGCCCTGTTGAACCTGGTCCAGGGTAATTCTTCCGTTGGCGAGTATGCCGTACAATTCCGTACTCTTGCTTCAGAATTATCCTGGAATAACGAGGCTCTCTGCGCGACCTTTAAAAAAGGCCTATCCAGTCGCATCAAGGATGTGCTGGCCGCACGAGAGATTCCTGCCAATCTGCAAGAACTCATCCATCTAGCTACCCGCATTGACATGCGTTTTTCTGAGCGACACCAAGAGCTCCGCCAGGAAAAAGACTTAGATCTCTGGGCACCTCTCCCACAGTATCCGTTGCAATCTACGCCTGGGCCTCCCGCCGAGGAGGCCATGCAAGTGGATAAGTCTCGCCTGACCCAGGAAGAGAGGAATCGCCGCAGGGAAGAAAATCTCTGTCTTTACTGTGCCAGTACCGAGCATTTCTTGCTGGATTGCCCTATCCGTCCTCCACGCCTGGGAAACGCACGCACGCACCCAGCTCACGTGGGTGTGGCGTCTCTTGGTTCCAAGTCTGCTCCTCCACGTCTCACGGTACCCGTGCGGATTTCTTCTTCAGCCAGCTCCTCCCTCTCAGCCGTGGCCTGCTTGGACTCCGGTGCCTCAGGAAATTTTATTTTGGAGTCGTTTGTTAATAAATTCAGCATCCCGGTGAACCGTCTCGTCAAGCCGCTCTACATTTCCGCGGTCAACGGAGCCAGATTGGACTGCACCGTGCGTTACCGCACAGAGCCCCTCCTCATGTCTATTGGACCCCACCTTGAGAGGATTGAATTCTTCATTCTCCCCAACTGTACCTCTGAGGTTCTCCTCGGTCTTCCTTGGCTCCGGCTTCATTCCCCCACCATTGATTGGACCACCGGGGAGATCAGGAACTGGGACTCTGCCTGCCACAGGAAGTGCCTCTCCCCCCCTCCCAGTCCCGTCAGGCAAGCCTCTGTGCCACCCCATGGCCCCCGTCCTGGTGTCACACTGCCCCATGCCAGGCCTCGCCCTCTGCCCTCCCTCCCCATTCCCACTCATGCTGTACTGCCTGCCGTTGAGGAAACCCTCCATTCTTTCCCGGTGTCCTCATCCCAGGGGAGGCAGTTACTGGACAAAGAGAAGGGGAGACCTAAGGGGGGGGGTACTGTTACGCCTAGCGCTCCGGGTCCCCGCTCCTCCCCGGAGCGCTCACGGCGTCTTTCTCCCTGCAGCGCTCCGGTCGGTCCCGCTGACCGGGAGCGCCGCACTGTCATGGCCGTTGGGGATGCGATTCGCACAGCGGGACGCGCCCGCTCGCGAATCGCATCCCAGGTCACTTACCCGTCCCGGTCCCCTGCTGTCATGTGCTGGCGCGCGCGGCTCCGCTCTCTAGGGCGCGCGCGCGCCAGCTCTCTGAGACTTAAAGGGCCAGTGCACCAATGATTGGTGCCTGGTCCAATTAGCTTAATTGGCTCCCACCTGTTCCCTGGCTATATCTAGTCTCCTCCCTTGCACTCCCTTGCCGGATCTTGTTGCCTTGTGCCAGTGAAAGCGTTTAGTGTTGTCCAAAGCCTGTGTACCTGAACTTCTGCTACCCATCCTGACTACGAACCTTGCCGCCTGCCCCCGACCTTCTGCTACGTCTGACCTTGCCTCTGCCTAGTCCTTCTGTTCCACGCCTTCTCAGCAGTCAGCGAGGTAGAGCCGTTGCTAGTGGATACGACCTGGTTGCTACTGCCGCAGCAAGACCATCCCGCTTTGCGGCGGGCTCTGGTGAAAACCAGTAGCCTCTTAGAACCGGTCCACTAGCACGGTCCACGCCAATCCCTCGCTGACACAGAGGATCCACTACCTGGAAGCCGAATCGTGACAGTTCAGTGTATGGCAGTATTATATTCAGGGTACAGTGTATGACCGTATTAAAATCCGGTGGGTACAGTATGGGGCAGGGTTATAATGATTATTGTCTTCATAGAGGATGAGGATCTGCTAACAAAGTGAGGAACCAATGAACTTAAGACTGCAGAGAAGATGAAGCTGGAAGAAGTCCTGGTGCACCAGATGAAGAAGTAAAGCAAAGAGAGAGAAGACATCACTCAGGTCACTGATATCATTGTGTATCTTCCACACTATGTTTCATCACTGCTGGAGTCACTTTAAGTTCTGCTGTAATAATTTTTCTCGAGCACCCGATTAGTTTGTGTTCCACTCGTTGATTGGGCGGTTCTTACTAAGAAGGGGCATGGTTTTGTGTTAAGGGGGTACGGTCGCCCACCAAAGCCCCCCCCCCCCCCCCACGTGCTGAATTTACTACAATTTCCGCCTGCTAGCAGGGTAAATTGTAATTGAAATCTCCATCAGTTTAGAAGAAGATATCTGAGGCTACCGCACAGGGCAGCATCACATGCGCTGGATTTATCAAGAAACATATACCTCTTATAAATCCAGTGCACTCCTGCACTGGTGGGGTTTACTTTAGACTGGTATATGAAATTCTGGTCTTGGTAAATCTCTCCCATTGAGGGGAATTTGTCAAACCATTTAGACTTCTTTTTTTTTTTTTCATTAAATTTGTTGCATGAAAAGTCGCAGGCTGGCCCCGTGCAGTAATTTCTGCAACATTTCATTTAGAGCATTTACATGTCATACCATGAAGTGTTCTCATTTAGAGCCCTTTGTGCAGTTCTCACAGATTTGTCGAATTTAGAAGTTCTCACAGGGCAAGTTAACCCTGCCCTATAGAACTCTATGCAACAATTGTATTAAGGCCGCCACTTATTCTGTGACTTTTTGATTGAGTAAAATAGAGCAGAACTTAGTTTGATTCAGCATAACTTAGTTTGATACAGCAGTCTGTGTCACATTTGGTAAATTTGGCGCATGTCTGCAACCATTCCTGCTAGGTGCAGGATCACTTATCAGTGTGGCCCATCAGCAGCAGCACCGGTGCTCACACCTTCCAGAGGCGGGAGATTACAAAGGGCATCTGCTGTTGTCACCAGCGTTCCTTTGTAATACTCAGCTTTCCTTGGATCCTGACTGTTGTAGTGTTGGATGATGATTTGGACTTAATGTATTCTCTTAGTTTGACCCTTTCCTGTTCTGGGTTCTGCTTCTGGTTCTGATTTTGTACTGTCTGGCCCTCCTGGTTTTCAACCCTCTGGAAAGTCCATGGCTTTTTTCCTCTGGAATCTGATTTAGTTCCTGATGTGGTATGAATGTTCTTCCTGATGCCCAGTGCACTTAGTGAGTGTAGGAACCATTCCCCAGTTGGGGGGGTCATTATTGTCTGACAAGATTAGCTTTACTACCGAACGTAAATCTAACACATTTGCTTATTTTATAATTTGGTGTCTATTCGTGCACATGTATGTCTACTCACTTTGATACATTACTCATGTTGGTGATCCAACCCAATGGTGTATTTCTGTTGGGAGTCTGAGTTTGGCAGTACTTGGCAACTTCTGTGAACTAGTTTTGCAGTTTGGCCCAGTTTCATCTCATATCAATATTTCCTAAACAGTGCGGTTCTTGGTACTCCTGCATGTGGCTTCTAGCTGTTGGCAGCAATAGATGCTATTGTTCATTTATTAAATTAGAACCATCATAGTGTTACTGACAACTGACCCCAGTGATGTGTAATGAAGTGTCTAAAAATATTTTATAAAGACTAATATAGTTCAGCAGAACCAACCTTTTTTCACGTCCTGCATTTCATATAGAAAGATTTATTACATTTTAATTTTATTACAGGTGAAATATATTTCTACTGACACATATTTTGTATTCTAAACTGTTTTATTTTAACATGTTTTCTTTTTCTTTACTTGGTTTCCAACAACAGTTTTAGAGGATTATTCTACAGACATCCGAACACAACGCATTACTGATTACAATGAGAACTGCGTACTTTTCCCCTAGTATGCAAAACTCAGGATGAAAATAAATACAGAACAAAAATAATGGTGCATACACTCCACAACATTAAAGGGGTACTCCTCCCCTAGACATCTTAACCCCTATCCAAAAGATAAGGCATAAGATGTCTGATCTGGGGGGGGGGGGGGGGGTCTGGCTGCTCGAACCCCCCACGATCTCTGGGCCAGCACTGCGGTGTCCTGAACACAGAAGCTTGGGGTTTCCGTGTTCGTGACGTCACGCCACACCCCCTCCATTCATGTGTATTTGATGGGGCATGACGGCTAGCACACAGCTTTCACACCTTCTCCTATAGACATGAATGGAGGGGGCGCAATGGCTGTGGTAGCTCGTCATCCGGCACAGAACGGAGTTCACTGCGTGCATCGGATGACTGGAGTGCTGAGCCTGAGTGGTCGGATCCCCGCAATCAAGCATCTTATCCCCAATCCTTTGAATAGGGAATAAGATGTTTAGGGGCAGAGTACCCCTTTAAGATGGCAACACCAAGAAATAATATGTGTGGAATTTTGAAAACTACAGGATCGATAGAGATTTCAATAAATGGAAACAAAATATTCATGTTGTATAAGCAGCACACAGAAATACACACACTTACACAACCTTGGCATTCTATCAATAAGGGTATTAATGGTTGTCTAATGAATGTTCTGCCACACTTAATGCACTTGGGCATGCAAATCATCTGGCAACTCCATTTGCAATTGCCAAACAATGACATCCCAGATGTACCATACACACCATTTGTCTAACTATCCGTTTATTCAAAGGTAGGGATTAATTCAAGGATTCTGTCCTTCTCAGTTTAGGACAAGAGGCAATAAGTGGCCTGTCGATGAACATGAGGTTCGAAACCTGACCACTGATCTGGGTAAGTTATACCTCAATTTAATCCTGCTCACCAGCCCTATAACCCTGTATATTGGGTTTAATGCAGGTGATCCAGCTGTCCGTTTCGCTTTAAGTCCTCCCACATGCCACAGATTGGAGCTAGGTGCTTAATAAGTTTATCATTTGGAAATACAGACACCTGTTACTTTCACGATTTGCATAAGGGCTTGTCCTTTTTCCTTTAGCAATTTGAATGTAAAGGAGTGTATATTACTTACATTAGCTGTCTCGGGGATGACATTTTTTTGTTTTTGCCTATAGTTTTCTTTGAAAAACCATTTAAAAAAGATACTAAAAACTGTTGATATGGAAAAAACGAAAAAAGCTGCAGCACTGCACAGTCCAATAATAAAACTGTGGTGCAAGCTCCCCAAACCTGATCAGAGTCCATCCAGACAAGAAATTCCAATGGCGCAGCACTCCAAAAAATAAGGTGCATTTATTCAAACATGTCTCTACACAGCAACGTTTCTGCTCCTATGAAGCCATTTTCAAGCTTAGTGATACATACATCATAGGGGGTATAAATACCCAACAAAAGTGCTCAGTGCAATCATGACTACACAAGTGAATTCAATGTTACATCATTATACAAATTGAATACAATCCTCAAAAGTTATATATTATGTTTACAAATTCATATTTTCATGTGATATAATAATGTGCATACAATAGTGTCATTGTGCATACATTCAATAATGCTTGAAAAAGCCTGATTCCACAGGATACATGAGATTACTAGCATGAATCATTTATTATTACATATTAATCAACCAAATGTCGTAACAACATTTCTGTACATTAAAACAATCGAGGATGATGCTACTTACCCGCTCTGTTAGCCTAACATGGCGCCATTAGCGTGGAGTAAAATCCAATGTGTATGCCTATAATTATGAGATCACCTGTGTATGGTCATGTGATTTAGTGCAGTGACCTGAGTCTCGTGATATCACGCCGTCCGCAATCTCCCCCCGCACACATCATAGGCTATGGTAATTAGCCATGATCACGTCCCCCAGATAAGGAGATGTGGCGGCCCGACCACGTGACCCAGTCCTTGTCACCTGATCATCCATGTAAACAAATCAATCATGTGACATCCCACAGACACTCAGCAATACGTTAACTATTGCTTGACAGCCCTGAATCTATTTAACGTGAGAACAAAGGAGAAGCGATAATAGACTAGAGTGATGTTCTATTCATTTCACTGGCCGGAGTATAGCGTAGAGATGCGGAGTGCAGGAGAAAGCCGCTCCGCATCTCTGCAATAGATAGGACGATCTGCAGGTACTACTACTCCCAACATGGAGCACACTCTGCTCCATGCTGGGAGCTGTAGTACCTGCATTAATAGACAGATCACAGCGAGTGTAACTTCTGACACCTATTGCGATCTGTCTATTAATGCAGGCACTACAGCTCCCAGCATGGAGCAAAGTGTGCTCCATGTTGGGAGCAGTAGTACCTGCAGTTAAGGAAAGATCACAGCGGATGTCACTCCTGACACCCCCTGTGATCCTCCTGTAAAATGTATAGAGGCGGCCGCTCTTCTATGGTCCCCTGCACTGACGTGTGTATACACCTATTCATATAGAGCTGTGATTGGCTGGAACCATCTGGCCTATCACAGCTCTCTGCGGAAAATATGAATAGGTGTATATATACGGCAGTGCAGGGGACATTAGAAGAGCGGCCTGCAGCATCTATAAATTATACAGAAGGATCACAATGGAACCCGGGGCGATCTGTCAATTAGTACAGGTACTACTATTCCCATCATGGAACAGTACGTTCCATGCTGGGAGTAGTACTACTACCTAAAAAAATGTAACAAATAAAGAAAAAAAGTGAAAAACACACACACACTACATTTTTATTATTGTCGGCTACATTTTTAATTCCCTGCCCGCACACATAAATTGATCCCTGTTTAAAAATGAATAAAAATGTTGTTATTAAAAAGATACATTTCGTTAAATACAATTTTTTCCATCACTACTGTATCTTTTTTTATTATTATTTTTAATGGTACCCTACCAAATTTTTTAAAAAAAGGTATCACCATCAGTCCAAAAAAGAATTAAAAATTAAAAAGCCTGCAAAAACGCCAAAGTTAAAACCCACATGGCGTTTTTCTTGGCGTTTTTTTTTTTACTCCCATAGACTTCCATGGGAGAAAAAAACGCCACGATTTCAGGGGGAAAAAAAAGCCTTAAGCTCAACATGCTGCACTTTTGCTAAACCGCCAAGGAACTGAAAAAGAGTGATAAAATGCCAAAAGGATTTAAAAAAACGGCAAACTGAAAAAAGCATAGTGGAAAAAGAATTTTGCGATTTCTCAATGATTTACAGCTAACATCTGGCCGCAGTGTTTTTTGGCCAAAAAAACACCATGCGGCAGAATTGGCGTTTTTCTTGGCATTTTTCCCCAAAAAAACAAGTTGAATTCCAGCCTAAAAATGTATGTATGTATGTATGTTCCTGATGGGCTTCTAAACCGCTTAACCGATTTTGATCAAATTTTCAGGGAAACTATAGTATAGTCTGAGGATTGTTTCTGTGAAATTTCAGGGGGCTTCACACCGGTCATACAAGAAAACAACTACTAGACCGATTTTGATGAAATTTTGAGGCATAAGTGCTGTGTGAGTGAGACAGAGGGTGTTTGGATGAAGTCACAATATACTCAACAATGCCACCAAAAAAAGCATTAATTGGACAAGAAACATCCAAAGTGACGAGAATGAGGGGAAAAAGAGCTGATGAAACTGAGGAACAATGTGAATCTCAGCTTAAACAAAACTGCAACAGAGCATCAACGACGAGAGCCGCTGAAAGGGAGAAACAACGCGTATCTCGGCTTGAACAAAACCGCGACAGAGCATCAACGCCAAGAGCCGCCGAAACGGAGCAAAAACGAGAATCTCAGCTTGAACAGAACCGCGACAGAGCATCAAAGCACAAGGGCAATCCTTAACTATTGCTGGATTGAATTTGGGAAATTCATGTTTTTCACATGGCCAGTTGTATGTTGCTTGCCCCTGCGAGTTGGCACACCAAAAAATGCATACATTTATACACCAAATAAAACCACCTAAATTAGCATTACAATAAAATAAAGAAAATTTTATTCACAGTTGACGTTAAATATGTGTGTTTTGTCATGGGCGCAGCAATGCGTGCCGGGTACCGCTAGTAAGTGATTAATTAATATTTAGAAATCCTAATATACTTTTAGAAAAGATAAGAAAATACAGTATAAATCTAAAAACTGATACCGTATAAATGCTTATTTGATTACGTAAGATAACCTCTACAGTTCTGGGTTTAAATCTAGCTGAGTGTATTGCTACCCATTTACCTTACGCGGTTATCCCACTTGGTCCACTACACGAGCCAGTCAAATTGCAAAAAAATAAGGATCGTACCATTTTAATCTCTTCACATTCCAGATTGGGCCCAAAACTGATACAAAACCCATAGTATTTTCCACCCCCTGAATACTTGTCTATATGTAGAATGATCCATAAATATGCCTATTCTGAGTAGAGATTCAGCCTATATAGGGTCCCTGGAACAGGAATATAAATGTGTTGCAGTAAAAGCTCCCACGATAGGACAGAGGGTTTTCCCCGACTTTTTTTTAACTGTTTCACCCCATACCCTGACTTGGTTGCAAGTTTTGGGATGTCATAAATCTGGACACACGCTGCATATGTTGCAGTGTGATCCTTGCTTCCAATCAATTCAGTTCTTTTGTCACCCTGGAGATCTTTCCTATAAAACAGTACATAAACTGTAATACTTCTTATGTTGTATATTTGGTATCTTGCAATTTATGTAAAAAAAACTAAATGTCGGCTGTACCACCAGCAGCCTCAAAATGCGGATGCGTAAACATCTATCTGATATACCTCATTTTCTTTATAGAATGACTCTATGGTGACCCGTCCAGATTTGTAAATTAGTTCTAGAGGTGTCAGCAGAGAGCACTGTGGTCAGACAGAAAAGAAATTCAAAAAGAAAATAACTTCCTCTGGAGCATACAGCAGCTGGTTCCATTTTGGTTTATAAATGCATAATGTGGGTTCTGTAATGCAGCCTTTCGCATGAATCCTCTGGCTTTGTGTTTGGAGCCTGATTATTGCAGCTGGTCATCTTATCAGGCTGCTACTACTGAAGTCTACCCTTGTGAATTCATTAGACTCACAAGTAGATAGGTGTCAGTTCACACTATGATTTCCTAATGCGTTTTCTTACGTTTTTCAGAGAAATATCACTTTAAGGCAAAAGTTATATCACCTATAGTCACAACTGAGGTGTTTTATCAGGTTTGGCATCTTTAGCCTGTATTCACACATTTAATTTTTACGGTATTTTAAAAAAAAATGTTACTACATTTTAGCTGACTTGCTAAAATGACGTTCTACCAAAATGTGCACAATTTGCGGTACACTCTCTATTTTTGCCATGATTTGGGGGAAAGACAGAAAGGTGGTTCTGTCATCTTGTAGTCAACAGGAAGTCAGAGTTTGATATCCTGTTGTAGCCATTAGGCAGTGGAAAATTTGGAGAGTCAGACTGGTGATCACATGACCAAATTAGAGCAATGAAACACATGGATGCAGCTGTGCTGGAATTTAAAAAATGGCACCGTAGGACTAATGATGGTGAGAGTTCATGATACGGGGGAATAAAATATTCTTTAAACCCATAGCGCAAAACGCTGTTTATAAATGGCGCTGTGGCATGGCAGGGTTATACCTGCACGGTCCCGGCTGCCATCAGCAGCCAGGACCCATGGCTAATATCGGACATTGTCGTTCAGGCAGATGTTTGGCATTAACTGTTTAGACGTGGCTATTAAAGTTGGTCACTGCATCTAAAGTGAAAGTGAAAGCTTCCCGGCAGCTCAGTCAGGCTGATCGAGACCAACACGGTGAAACCGAGGTGTCCCGATCAGCTAGGATGCACGAGGAGGGTCCCTTACCTACCTCCTCTGTGTCCAATCGCCAAACGACTGATTCGTGCCTGAGATCCAAGCAGGATCAGTCAAGCGGCAATAACACTGATCAATGCAATGCTATGGCATAGCATTGATCAGTGCCTGCAATCTGTATAATGAATGGTTTAGCCCCCTGCATACAATGATCTCTTACACTGTTCACTACTATGCCATAGCATGGCATTGATCAGTGTTTCTGCCGCTTGACTGCTCCTGCCTGGATCTCAGGCACGGGGCAGTCATTCGGCGATCAGACAGTGAGGAGGCAGGTAGGGATCCTCCTCCCATCCTCCAAGCTGTTCAGGACGCCACTATTTCACCACGGCGGTCCCGAACAGCACCACTGAGCTAATTGGCAATGTTTACTTTCGTTTGATTGCCGCTTCTAAAGGGTTAATGCCGGACATCAGGTCGTTCGGTGATGTCTGGCATTAGCCGTGGGTCCTGGTTGCTTATAGCAGCCGGGACCCACCGGGCATGATGCGCGCTTAACTGCTGAGTGCACGTTATATCTCGGGAGCCGCAAATGGACGTGAATGTATGTCCATTTTCATTAAGGGGTTAAAGGGGTTTTCCTGCCAAATGCATCTCATAAGATTCCTGCATAAGATGTCCGATCCCAGGGGGCCTACCACTGGGACCCCTGCCAATCTCTATGCAGCACCCGCATTCTATACAGGGCTGCTTCTCCAGTCTCTGAAACTTCTGTGTTTCCGGGATTGGAGAGGTGACATCACGCCACGCCCCCTCCATTCATGTCTATGGGAGGGGGCGTGACGACCATCACGCCCCCTCTCATAGACATGAATGGAAGGGGTGTGGCGTGACATCACAAGATGGCATGGTGTGGCATCACATCTCCAGTCCCAGAGACACAGAAGTTTCCAGGACTGAAGAAGCAGCCCGGCATAGAATGCGGGTGTTAAACGGATATCGAGGGGGGTCCCAACGGCGGCCCCCTGTGATCAGACATTTTATCCCCTATCCTTTGGATAGGGGATAAGATGTATTTGGCCGGAATACCCCTTTAACTGTCCTGCTTGCTTACAAGAGTAAAAATAAAGCAAATGTAAATAAAAAAATGGTAATATCAGAAAAAAAGAATTCATACAGCTTCCACAACACCGATGCTGGTAATCTAAATGTGTCAGGCTTGAGTTTAAGACCCTTCCTAAAGAGACTGTAGAATTTAAAGAACAGAAGGATTGAAGGATAAATTGAATTAACGTTACACCAGGAGAGAAACATCTGCCAAACTCTCCAGTCGATTTTGTTTGCAGAAGTTTTGCTGGCAAGCTCCGATGTGTTAATTACTTCAGTAGAGAGACCTTACGGAGAGACAGTCGGATTAACCCGTCACTATCTTGCCCATCAAGTAGAGTTTTTTGAAATGTGGAAGAAGTTTCTTTTTCAAATAATAAGTGTTGTCTGAGAACTACTGTTAATAATCTGTTTTTGAAAAATCCCACAAATCCGTGAATCCGTTCTTTCCCAAATTTACTGAAAAAGCAGATGTTCCATTTTTTTCTACAATGTAAATGGCGGTATAAATACAGTATAAATGTAAACTATAAATCTATTCAGTATCAATGTTGTGACATCTTGTGCTCCGGCCGCACATCCTGGCCATGAGTGCTTTGTCCCCTCTCCTTCTCTGGCCGTCGGGGCTGGGATTCGCACTGTGGGATGCGCCCGCATGCGAATCCCGGCCCGTCACTCACCTCTGTCCCCTGCTGTTTCCTCACAGCTCTGGAGCACGTGTCCCCACCTCCTAGGGCACGTGTACACCAGAGCTCTCATATTTAAAGGGCCAGTCCGCCCGCAATTATGTTTTGCACCTGTACATTCATTATAATTTTCTGCACCTCCCCCCACTCTCTCTGGGATCTTTGTTGCCCTAGTGCCTGAGAGAAAGCGTTCCTGTTTATTACCTTGCTGTGTATCATACCCTTTGTTCCGTGACCTGATCTTGCTCCTTTGCTGCCTGCCTACTGACTAGTGTTGAGCGGCATAGGCCATATTCGAATTCGCGAATATTCGCGAATATATGGACGAATATTCGTCATATATTCGCGAATATTCGCATATTTGTTATATGGCCGTTTTATTTTCGCATATGTGAAAATTCACATATGCGAAAATTGACATATACGAAAATTCACATATGCGAAAATTCACATATGCGAAAATTCACATATGCGAAAATTCACATATGCGAAAATTCGCGTATGCGAAAATCAACATATGGGAAAATTATCATTCGCGATAATTCGCATATGCTAGTTTTCGCACATGCGAATTTTCACGCGCCAGTCTCACACAGTTACAGCCTTCTTTACACCACACAAGCTGGAAGCAGAGAGGGGAGATCACTGTGATGTGTACTGTGAAAAAAAAAAAAAAAAAAAAAAACGAATATTCGTAATTACGAATATATAGCGCTATATTCGCGAAATTCGCGAATATGCGATATTCGCGAATAATATTCGAATTGCGAATATTCGCGAGCAACACTACTACTGACCACTTGCTACATTCCTGACTATGCTACTGTGCCGCCTGCCTTGGCCTTCTGCAATCCTGACCATGACTTGCCATATCCTACCTGTGCCTCATATTCCTCAGCCGCCTGTGTGGTCGTGCCGTGCCACTGGTAGAGCGACCTGGGTGCCGCCTGCCACAGTAAGTCCATCCCGCTTTGCAGCAGGCTCTGGTGAAAACCAGCGGCATCTTAGACTCCGCTCCCTGGTACGGTCCGTTTCATCTGCCACACAGATCCAGCGGATCCACATCCCCCAGTGTTCTTGCCTACTGAAACGTGATTATTACAAATGTAAATAGAAACATAAAATGGCAAAATCAGACATGTCCGTATACCAGGGGATTTCCTGGATTACATGTTTTCTATGTAAAATTTGAAAATAAAATAAAAATTTGTTTAAAAAAAAGGCAAAATCTTTAGGACTGGGATAAGGATGTTTTTTTTCTTCATGGCACCAAATTGCTTATCTAAAGAAAGCCATAGATGAATTATTGTGGGAATTATCTGAGATCCCTGACCGTTTTCTTTCAATAGTTATTCAATACATTTTGTAAGTGTATACTGTAATGTGAATGCATAACAGAACATGTCAGGGGGCATTCACATGATTATTTCATGTTTTACGTGACTGGTACACACTGCCATCCTGTCTAGATGTGTCAACGTATTCATTTCAATGACCTGAACATATGGTAGTCAACGAGTGACTACATTATAGCCATTTTCCACATGTATACGTTTACTCAATAGCATGATCTGCTGTGCTTTTGAGTTCTGCTAAATAAATGTATAAAGTACATGCAGGAAATAGCCCAAATGAAGTCACTATCTGAATGTGTTTGGGCCATTAAAGTGAATAGGACCTCCATTGATCAGATTGTTAAATATGTATATGTAAATATTATACAAGTGCTTAAAAAGTACCTGTCACCAAATAAACTTTTCTAAACTACCTATGTTACCTAACTACTACTAACACCCCTCCAGCCCTTAAAAATTTCAGAGCTTTAAAAAGCTGTGTATCATACCTTTCTTCTTGCTCATTTAGTGCAATTTCCCAGCAGGAAAATGTGGGCATTTCCCAGCAGGCATGACATCACTGAAGCCTGCGGGGGGACCACTTTCACCCTCACATGGTTGCAGTGCTGTGATGAATAGAAGACCTCAGGCTCTGTGCATGTTTCAGTCTGTGGTGCTTTCAGTGAGGCTCTCCTGCAGGTTTCAGTCTGTGCAGCTTTCTGTGAGAATCTGTGAAACTTATGCTTTCTGTGCATCTGTCAATCAAGTTCATTGCAGAGAAACACTTCCTGAGTTTGGTCTCCTGCCAGGCCAGAAGAAGACCAAACTCACTGTATTAACAGGGAACAGGGAATTAGCAGGGAACAGAACAGAGCCACCTAGTGGCCGTTTTTTATATTACATTTTAAACATATTTATGTTGATCATTTTAAAAGCAAGTGAATGGGAAAGTGTCTGCTAAGTACACAAGGAGCACTTTATTAAAAGTTTATTTGGTGACGGGTACTCTTTAACCCCTTAAGGACATAGCGTTTTTCCGTTCGTGCACTTTCATTTTTTCCTCCTTACCTTTTAAAAATCATAACCCTTTAAATTTTGCACCTAAAAATACATGATGGCCATGAATACGAATATGATGGCTTATTTTTTTATGCCACCAATTCTACTTTATAATGACATCAGTCATTTTACCCCAAAATCTACGGAAAAACAAGAAAAAATAATTGTGATACAAAATTGAAGAAAAAATGCCATTTTGTAACTTTTGCAAAAAAAAAAGTGTAAAAAAATAAATAAATGTGATTTAACCCTTCCTTAATAAAAGTTTGAATCACCCCCCTTTTCCCATAAAAAAAACTGTGTAAATAAAAATAAACATATGTGGTATCGCCGTGTGCATAAAATGTCCGAACTATAAAAATATATTGTTAATTAAACCGCACGGTCAAGGGCGTACACGTAAAAAAAAATTCCAAAGTCCAAAATAACTTATACGGAAAAATAAAAAAGTTATAGGGGTCAGAAGATGACAATTTTAAACATATTCATTTTGGTGCATTTAGTTATCTTTTTTTGTAGTAAAATAAAATCAAACCTATATAAATTGGGTATCCTTGTGACCGTATGGACCTACAGTATAAATAAGGTGCAATTTTTACCGAAAACTGCACTGCGTAGAAACGGAAGCCGCTAAAACATACAAAATGGCTTTTTTTTCAGTTTTGCCCCACAAATCATTTTTTTCTGGTTTCCCCGTATATTTTGTGGTGAAATTATTAATAGTATTACAAAGTAAAATTGTTGGCGCAAAGAACAAGCCCTTATATGGATTTTTAGGTGGAAAATTGAAAGTGTTATGATTTTTAGAAGGTTTGGAGGAAAAAACTAAAGTGCAAAAATGAAAAATCGCCAAAGACGGAAGGGGATAACATTAGCCTGTCTGTCATGTTACCTAAAAAATAAGTAAAAAAAACACATTTGCACTTACATGTATGTGATTCACTTCTAATTTTACCAACTTTGCATTGTAGGAAAACCCCTTTCAACGTTTATAAAAAAAATTATTTTTTGTTGAGCTTATAGATTTCCTTCAATGACGGGCTGCTGGTGAAAATGTAAACTTATTTTGTTTATTTGTATTTCACATGTATCCTGTAAAAAAAAAAAAAATTTCTGACCACGCTATGTGACAAAACGAAATAAATTCAGTCAAAATTGCCTTGTCCTTGTCATTATTCTTGCATAACCCAAAGGGGCTACAAAATGTTCTCCTTTCAGCTCATTTTGCGATGTGATAGGTTGCTGAAGTTGGTCATGATTAGGTGTCGGTCTTGGCACACTGTCCCCAAGCAGTTAGTTAAAACGAATTCTGGCCGTGGTAACTGTACATCACAATATAAAAATACATTGTTTCCAAAATACCTGTTCCTGCGCACTCAATAAGATTTTTATGAGGGTATAAATACATTTTCCATTTAGGCAGAGGAATAATTAATGTATTAAGTAATAATTCCCAAGAAAATACTTTGAACGAGCCCTGTGGATAAATAAATACCATGGTGGGCAAAGGAAACAGGCATCGGACTCTTTGTAGTTTAACCAATCAGTAAAAATAAATGAAAAATAAAAATGGCCACCTGGACATCTAGAGCAGAAAGCAATGATATTTCTATTGGTGTTACTTTTTGTTACAAGTACAAAATAACTGCATCATTTTATCACCTATCCATCACATGGTGCCAGATTGAAAATTGGTCTTGTAAAAACGGTTTGAGTAGGAAGAAATGTAGGAAACCCCAGGTTGTCTTGTGACGCCTACAGCCAATGTTGCGTGCCAAGTCAATGCTTACTGTGTGACTGGGCTGGATTTATATTAGATTCTATAGGCACACACATTGTTTCCTAAACTGTTACCCATCTGTTAACATGAACTTTCGCACACAGCAAAACAAAGTGTATAAGGTCACGATCCCGTCAGGGTCATCATCACCTCATCATCTCATTTTACTTATAAGAGTCAATTAAATAAAATGTATCGGGGCTGCAGAAAATAAAAAACAAGTTTAACATGTGTGTTGTGTAGTGAAAGTACATTCACTTTAATGTTACGGTTGCAAATTTTAAACAAAACCAAGTAGCAACCTTCACGCCCCCTTGGCACGAGTGGCGCCTACACTTTAAAGTTGCACAGTTTTGCACAAAAATTGCAATTTTTTTTAAGCAAACATCGCCATATGTGCTCAACTTTAGACGGTCTGTACAGCTACGAGGCTTGATAAATGTCCCTCATTGTTTCTTTCCGTGGAAACTTTCCACATTAAAGGGGTACTCTGACCATAGACATCTCATCCTCCATCCAAAGGATAGGGGATAAGATGTCTAATTGTGGGGATCCTGCCGCTGGGGACCCCCGCGATCTCCCTGCTGCACCCGGTGTTCGTATAGAGCTTCGGGTGGAGCGCCCTGCTTGTGACATCACAGCCATGCCCCCTCAATGCAAGTCTATGGGAGGGGGCATGCTTCATGAGCGGGGTGTAACCGTGATGTCACAAGCCTCCGCCCTGCTTCGCCAGTCATCCGTGCACCGGATGTCTGGGGTGCCGCAGCCAAGATCGTGGGGGTCCCCAGTGGCGAGACCCCTACGATCAGACATCTTATCCCCTATCCTTTGAATAAGGCATAAGATGTCTAGGGGCGGAGTACCCTTTTAAGGCTATGGTCACCATGCAGGGTTGCCACATGCAGATATGCCCCACTAAATTGTCCTAATAGATTTCCACACCATGTGCAACTGCAAATCTGCAGCAGAAATCCAAGGATGTTTCTAAGATCCTTTTAAAAATTCACAATAGATTTTTCCGCAGTGTGAACATGCTCTAATAGGTATAACAGATGTGTAAATTTAGCTTGTGGTCAGGGCTATATACGTGCTGCAGTTGAAAACACTTACCTGTGAAGCTGCTGTTCTTTAGTGTTGCTCGCGAATATTCGCAATTCGAATATTATTCGCGAATATCGCATATTCGCGAATTCGCGAATTTCGCGAATATAGCGCTATATATTCGTAATTACGAATATTCGTTTTTTTTTTTTTTTTTTTTTTCACAGTACACATCACAGTGCTCATCCCTCTCCGCTTCCAGCTTGTGTGGTGTAAAGAAGGCTGTAATACTACTGTGTGAGACTGGCGTGCGCAAATCCGCATATGCGAAAATTAGCATATGCTAATTTTCGCATATGCGAATTTCCGCATATGCTAATTTTCGTATGCGCGTATTTTCGCATACGCGAAAATAAAACGAGAATATAACGAATATGCGAATATTCGCGAATATATGACGAATATTCGTCCATATATTCGCGAATATTCGCGAATTCGAATATGGCCTATGCCGCTCAACACTACTGTTCTTTACTGAAAACTGAAAATAAAAGATTAATAACAACACCCTATATAATGCGGTTGAACTGTGCCCAAAACCGCGACCGCATTATATAGGGTGTTGTTATTAATCTTTTATTTTCAGCCTTCAGTGGGCATCCCCTATGTGGAAGATAATGAATTTAGGGTGGGAGGGTGGGATGCGCCAAAACACCACACACACACCTGACTGTGGATGTGAGGCATATATATATTATCCGCCCCTCTCACAAATACAGCCTAATTAGGCTTAACACTTGTGGTCAGGGCTATATACATGCTGCAGTTGATAACACTTACCTGTGAAGCTGCTGTTCTTTACTGGAAACTGAAAATAAAAGATTAATAACAACACCCTATATAATGCGGTTGAACTGTGCCCAAAACCGCGACCGAGGATCAGCCTTTAGTGGGCAAAAAGACACCAAGATAGGAGATGATCAAGAATTGTTTATTGAGCATTCAGGGCTAAATACTTGAACACGTCCGCCATTTCAATGCGCGGATCAGGGATATAAGTGGCAAAGCAACCAGAACTCCATCTACCTAGTTTCTTGATTATGTGCGGTGGTACCTTGTGAGCCGATGCCGCGGACGCTGCTCCTATCCGGAAGGAGTGCCCTGAGTATCTCCTGGCATCGAGCCCAAAACTTCGAACTAGTGATCTGGGATATTTGCAAAATTGTGATGTTGTGAGTGTCCCGGTATCAAATGGTAACAGAGGGCCATTGCCTGGTTTGTCCTTCAATGCTCCCACTAATGAGGCTAACACTCGTACTGGACACCACGGGTTCCCGGAGGGGAAAAACTTGACTACTGTTCAGTTTCTGCAGGTCTTGGTTGTTTTGAGACCCAATTTGAAGCAACCATCCGACCATCTGAGTTGACCCTTTGGTTAATGCTAGGCTGTGCTTGTTCGGACATGTAAATTCCCCTGGGCGTAGGAAACCATAGAACACCATGTGACAAGCCGCTTGTAAGACCAGGCTAGGTAAAAACCCGAACGGTCTGCTTTCCAACCGGTCGGACAGTGCTCTAAATAACTCAGCAGAAATTGGCAAACGACCTGGACACTTGGGTGCCCCACTCAACAGAGCCCCTTTTAGGGCTGCCTTAACTGCGTGGGTGGATAGTATGGATGTTCTATCGGGGAAGGACAGGGAAAAGAAGTGCTGGATGCCTGGTCGATACTGTTTTATGGTAGAGTGAGAGAGGTTTAGAGAAGAGTGGCAAAACCCAATGTATGATAGGATTATTTTGGTGTCGAAAGAAAAAGGGATGTTGTAGGATGATAGGTACTGTTTGTAAGATGACATAGCGGCATTGTAGGAATTCTGAGTGCTGGGCACCAAGGACTTCTTGATGAGGAGGCTCGCTACGTTAGAAAAGTGTTCTAGTCCATCATCAACATGTGGCAGGGAGGAGTTGGCGCACCAGCATCGGGTTTGAGCTGGAAAAAGATGTCAAGTTTAGCACATGACAACGCATCTGCCGCCAGGTTCTCAGCCCCCGAAACATGTTGACATACTAGGTTGAACTGATACTGTAGTGATAGCCATACTAGTTTCCTAAGAAACTTCATGACCATTAGGGACTTTGACCTGCCTTTGTTGATAATGTCAACCTTTGCCCTGTTGCCGCAAAATATAAGGACTGTTTGCTTTGACCATCTGGGTCCCCAAGTCAGAGCTGCGGCTACCACTGGGTAGATCTCAAAGAGGGCGGATGTCTGATTGAACCCAGATAAGTATGCAGTTTCCGTTGGCCAACGATCAGCTAGCCAATGACTCCCCCAAATTGCTGCAAAACCCACCGATGATGCAGCATCTGTGTAGATTCTTGGGGAATTTGGCGATACTGTTGGCATGAACATGGATATGTCGTTCCATGTTGTGATGTAACTGTCCCACATTGCTAGGTCGGCCATGGCCTGTTGATCTAGATAGATGCGGCTGTCTTGCTCTGGCCCTGATGGAAGCAAAGCAAAGAGACGAGAAATGAACGATCTGCCCTGCGGGATTATGCGCATGGCGAACGCTAACATGCCCAACAAGCTCTGTAGTTCTACCTTTGTGGTGACCCTGGTGACCGTGAAATGGTGAATGGTGGTTTTGATTCTATTGAGTTTCTCTAATGGGAGGCTGGCTTGCATGATTGCTGAGTCTAGAACTCGTGGTGGGACCCTATGTTTTGTTGGGAGACACCGGCATCCCAAGGTGATGGAAAAGTTGTAACAAAGTGGATAGATCCGAAGGGTGCGAGGAAGGTGATTCGATTAGCAAGAAGTCGTCCAGATAGTGTAGAACGTGAGAACAGTGACCTGAGTTGACTAGTAACCAGTGGAGAGCTGGGCCAGTTGATCAAACAGCCATGGGCTGCTTTTTGACCCAAAAGTCAGTTTTGTGGAAAAATAGTAGGTGTCCTGCCACTTTATACCGTGCCACTGCCAGAGTTCTGGGAGGATTGGTAGGAGCTTGAACGCGTCTGTTATGTCTGCTTTGGATAGATATGAGCTCGGGCCTATCTGAAGAATGTGTTGGATTGCCTGATCAATGGATGTGTATTTCATTGAGACCTCCTCAGACGGGATTAGAGAGTTTAAACTTGGAATTGCCGAAGAATAGGGTGTGGACAAATCATAGATCATTCTCTTTTTATTGTTAAATTTACCCGTGACTATTCCAACCGGACTGACATGCCAGTGCTCAAAAGGGGATTGGGAAAAAGGACCAATTATGTATCCTTTGTCCAGTTCAATTTGCAGAAGCTCAGACATCACCTGTGGTTCACGATTAGCTGATGACAGATTTTTGCACTCATATGTCTGCTGAGGAAGTGCCACTAAGCCGGTATGGAAACCGATTCTGAAACCCCTGATGAGTCATTCAACCCAGTTTGGGTCCGGATGACCCTGCAACAAATCCTCCAAGACTTCGATGTTTATCCTGCCTAGTCATGCCTGCCCCTTAGCCGAACACGTCGTGCTCGGGTGTGCCCGGAAACGAAAGAAGCAGACATGGAGTAGCCTACAATTGCTGTAATTGCAGGAAGTCAGGTTGTAGTTATTGCATATCTGCCTACGTCCTAAGTATCTGACTGGACGCCCAAGCTTGTCAATTTTCTGCGCCGACTTTTGTGCAAACCCCGGTAAGGACGGGCTTCCTTTGCTGGTACCAGCCTCCGGCTGCTGAAAATTGCCACACCATGCGGTTGTATGGAAAATTGACTGTCAAATCCCACAAGCCGGAGAACTCAAATCCGCAAAGTGCTTACAAAAAAGCACTGTGTCCACTACACTCCAGTCTGTGACATACCCGAATTGGCTGTAAGCCGCAGCCGCTTCGGGTGCAAATGACTTATGGTAGTCAAAGAAATTACTTCCCCCGTACCTGTATGAGAACTCCGTCAGTTGATACAGGTACAGGTCCAGCTCCTCCCTACGCTCAGGTTTCGCTGTACATACTACGTCCCTGTACATACTGATGGCAAGTACAAACTCTTGGAAAGTTAACTTTCGACTGAGCCTGAAGTCCTTGCTCTTCATGACCACCGATAACTCGCCGCAAGCCACGGTCTTGGTCTCCGTCAGGTCCTGGGACGAAATGAGCAAGGATGCCAGGTTCACGTCCTTCCCCTCCAAGATATCCCTGCGTATGTTTGCTGGGACAAAGTGAGCTGGAGCAATTTTGGGGGCTCCAGGGAGCGTACCTGGCCCTGGGGCCTGTGAGGTCAAGGGTGCTGGTACTGCATCAGTTGATCCATGGGTACTGCTTTTCTCCAGAACATCCAACATGAAGTTGAATGTGGCCATGGATGCCACAACTGTGGACAACATGGCGTGAAGCTGGTCCAAAGTCGTGGAGGAAGACTGGCCCGGAGCCGAATCATCCCCACCATCTGCGCCTGAATCAGTCATCAATAGTTTGTATAGTTCCGCCTTTCGGGCCGTGGCTGGGAAGGGAATGCTCCTCTTGTGGAGTTCCTCCGTTAATTTCGGGATCGTCCAGGTTCTATAAGACAAAGATGTTGCACCCTGCTCAGAGCTCCTGGCCGGGGTTTCTGGTACAGACAGGACATCCTCAATGTCTGATCCATGAGACATGATGACCTGTCCTGTCCAGAAAATGGGTGCCGGGGAAACAAATGAGCGAAAAAATTAGAAAACTATACACGGGTTACCTACCAACTATGCAATTGGTACTGACCTGCAATCCCCAAGCTGCCACTCAAGCGACCACAACTGGATTTAGATGAATTGTAACGTAGTCAGCTTCGTAGTCAAACAAAAACATGATGATACGTACTGATGTGACAGACGTCACCGTGGCCGAAGTGAAACTCGTGCTGTGACCTTGGGAGAAATGGCCCGAGTGGGCGTGGAGCCTGACCATACCTTGCTCAATAGTTGTGCGTGAATAACAACATGGTTGATGAGGTTGATGCCCCAAAAACGTGTCGGTGACTGACAACCAAAACCGTGGTCTACCCTGAAGATCGTGTCTGGGTTGATGGTAAAACCACGAACTATGTGTATGTGGATGAAAGAGCCAACGCTATGGCCCTGTACAGGGGCCCCCATACCTCGAGGAACGTGACAAGGTAAAACGGTAAACCCACTGTCTATGTGTATCTGGTGCACCGTGACATACGTGTCAAAGGACAATACCGACAAGTAGTGCTTGTGCTGATGCTGCACTGGAAACGTGGCAGTAACCGTGTATTGCAGGAGGGTTACCCCTGAAGATGAGTCAGGCTGCTGGTAACCCCTGAGTATATATTTTCTTTCTTTTTTTTTTTTTTTCTTTTTTTATTGTTGATGCTCTGAAAACGTGTCAGTAACATCAACCCATTAGTTGTAGCTCCCCTGAAGCAGTAGCCTCCCTGAAGAAGAGTCAGGATAACGGCAAACTACTGCCTAATTGTCACGATTCGGCTGGCAGGAGGTGGATCCTCTGTGCCAGAGAGGGATTGGCGTGGACCGTGCTGGTGGACCGGTTCTAAGTTGCTACTGGTATTCACCAGAGCCCGCCGCAAAGCGAGATGGTCTTGCAGCGGCGGTAGCAACCAGGTCGTATCCACTAGCAACGGCTCAACCTCTCTGACTGCTGAAGATAGGCGCGGTACAAGGGAGTAGACAAGAGCAAGGTCGGACGTAGCAGAAGGTCGGGGCAGGCAGCAAGGATCGTAGTCAGGGGCAACGGCAGGAGGTCTGGAACACAGGCTAGGAACACACAAGGAAACGCTTTCACTGGCACAATGGCAACAAGATCCGGCGAGGGAGTGCAGGGGAAGTGAGGTATAAATAGGGAGTGCACAGGTGAACACACTAATTAAGCCGACTGCGCCAATCAGTGGCGCAGTGGCCCTTTAAATCGCAGAGACCCGGCGCGCGCGCGCCCTAAGGAGCGGGGCCGCGCGCGCCGGGACAGGACCGACGGAGAGCGAGTCAGGTACGGGAGCCGGGGTGCGCATCGCGAGCGGGCGCCACCCGCATCGCGAATCGCATCCCGGCTGGGAGAGGTATTGCAGCGCACCCGGTCAGCAGGTCTGACCGGGGCGCTGCAATTGCGAGGATGTTGCGAGCGCTCCGGGGAGGAGCGGGGACCCGGAGCGCTCGGCGTAACAGTACCCCCCCCCTTGGGTCTCCCCCTCTTCTTGGAGCCTGAGAACCTGAGGACCAGACTTTTGTCTAGGATGTTGTCCTCAGGTTCCCAGGATCTCTCTTCAGGACCACAGCCCTCCCAATCTACCAAAAAAAATCTTTTTCCTCTGATCGTCTTGGAGGCCAGTATCTCCTTCACGGAGAAGATGTCAGAAGAACCTGAAACAGGAGTGGGAGAAACAAGTTTGGGAGAGAAACGGTTGATGATGAGTGGTTTAAGGAGAGAGACATGGAAGGCATTGGGAATACGAAGAGAAGGAGGAAGAAGGAGTTTGTAAGAGACAGGATTAATCTGGCACAAGACTTTGAAAGGACCAAGATAGCGTGGTCCCAGTTTGTAACTGGGGACACGAAAGCGTACATATTTAGCGGAGAGCCATACCTTGTCTCCGGGAGCAAAAATGGGGGGAGTTCTTCTTTTCTTATCGGCAAACCTTTTCATGCGGGATGAAGCCTGTAAAAGAGAATTTTGGGTCTCTTTCCATATGGTGGAAAGATCACGAGTCACTTCATCCACAGCGGGCAAACCAGAGGGCAAGGGAGTAGGGAGGGGGGGAAGAGGGTGACGGCCGTACACCACGAAAAATGGGGACTTAGCAGAAGATTCAGAGACTCTGAAGTTGTATGAGAATTCGGCCCATGGTAGAAGATCTGCCCAGTCATCCTGGCGGGAGGAAACAAAATGCCGTAAATAGTCACCCAGGACCTGGTTAATTCTTTCTACTTGCCCATTGGATTGGGGATGATAAGAAGAAGAGAAGTTTAATTTAATCTTGAGCTGTTTACAGAGGGCCCTCCAGAATTTAGACACGAATTGGACGCCTCTATCCGAGACGATCTGCGAGGGCAAACCGTGAAGGCGAAAAATGTGTACAAAAAATTGTTTTGCCAACTGAGGCGCTGAAGGAAGACCAGGAAGAGGAATAAAATGTGCCATCTTGGAAAATCGATCAACGACCACCCAAACAACAGTGTTGCCACGGGATGGGGTAAGTCTGTAATAAAGTCCATACCAATCAGTGACCAAGGCTGTTCGGGGACAGGCAGAGGATGAAGAAGACCAGCAGGCTTCTGGCGAGGAGTCTTATCCCGGGCACAGACAGTACAGGCCCTCACAAAATCAACAACATCGGTCTCCAGAGTCGGCCACCAATAGAAACGAGAGATGAGTTGCAAGGACTTTTTGATGCCCGCATGGCCTGCGAGGTGGGAGGAGTGACCCCATCTGAGAATCCCGAGACGTTGGCATGGAGAAACGAAGGTCTTCCCTGGAGGAGTTTGCCTGATGGAGGCTGGAGAAGTGGAGATCAGACAGTCAGGAGGAATGATGTGTTGCGGAGAGACCTCTACTTCCGAGGCATCCGAGGAACGAGAGAGGGCATCGGCCCTAATGTTCTTGTCGGCAGGGCGAAAATGAATTTCAAAGTTAAAACGGGCAAAGAACAACGACCACCTGGCCTGGCGAGGGTTCAGCCGTTGGGCAGACTGGAGATAGGAGAGATTCTTGTGATCGGTGTAAATGATAACTGGAAATTTTGATCCCTCCTGCAGATGCCTCCATTCCTCAAGTGCCAATTTAATGGCCAGTAGTTCTCGATCCCCGATGGAGTAGTTTCTCTCCGCCGGAGAGAAGGTCCTAGAAAAAAAACCACAAGTAACAGCATGCCCGGAAGAATTTTTTTGTAGAAGGACCGCTCCAGCTCCCACTGAGGAGGCATCTACCTCCAATAGGAAGGGTTTAGATGGGTCAGGTCTGGAGAGCACGGGAGCAGAAGAAAAGGCAGACTTGAGCCGTTTAAATGCGTCTTCCGCTTGGGGAGACCAGGACTTGGGATTGGCATTTTTCTTGGTTAAAGCCACGATAGGAGCCACAATAGTGGAAAAGTGTGGAATAAATTGTCTGTAATAATTGGCGAACCCCAAAAAACGTTGGATAGCACGGAGTCCGGAGGGGCGTGGCCAATCTAAGACGGCAGAGAGTTTATCCGGGTCCATTTGTAATCCCTGGCCAGAGACCAAGTATCCTAGGAAAGGAAGAGATTGACATTCAAACAGACATTTCTCCATTTTGGCATAAAGTTGATTGTCTCGAAGTCTCTGAAGAACCATGCGGACATGCTGGCGGTGTTCTTCTAAGTTGACAGAAAAAATCAGAATATTGTCCAGATACACAACAACACAGGAATATAAGAGATCACGAAAAATGTCATTAACAATGTCTTGGAAGACGGCAGGGGCGTTGCACAGGCCAAAGGGCATGACCAGATACTCAAAGTGTCCATCTCTGGTGTTAAATGCAGTCTTCAATTCGTCCCCCTCCCTGATGCGGATGAGATTATAAGCACCTCTTAAGTCCAGTTTGGTAAAGATGTGGGCACCTTGAAGGCGATCAAAGAGTTCTGAGATAAGAGGTAGGGGGTAGCGGTTCTTTACCGTGATTTTATTAAGTCCGCGGTAATCAATGCAAGGACGTAGGGAGCCATCTTTTTTGGACACAAAAAAAAATCCAGCTCCGGCAGGAAAGGAGGATTTGCGGATAAACCCCTTTTTTAAATTTTCCTGGATGTATTCAGGCATAGCAAGAGTCTCTGGAGTGGACAGAGGATAAATTCTGCCCCGGGGTGGAGTAGTGCCCGGGAGGAGGTCAATAGGACAGTCATAAGGCCTGTGAGGAGGTAAAGTCTCAGCTTGCTTTTTGCAAAACACGTCAGCATAGTCCATATAAGCCTTAGGGAGACCGGTTACAGGGGGAACCACAGGGTCACGGCAGGGAGTACTGGGAACCGGTTTAAGACAGTCCTTGAAACAGGAAGTACCCCAGCTCTTGATCTCTCCTGTGGACCAATCAAGGGTTGGGGAATGGCGTTGAAGCCACGGTAATCCAAGGAGAATTTCGGAAGTGCAATTGGAGAGGACCAAAAACTCAATTTTTTCGTGATGAGGTCCGATGCACATTAGGAGGGGTTCCGTGCGGTAACGCACGGTACAGTCCAATCTTTCATTGTTAACACAATTGATGTAGAGGGGTCTGGCGAGACTGGTCACCGGGATGTTGAACCTGTTGATGAGAGAGGCCAAAATAAAATTTCCTGCAGATCCGGAATCCAAGAAGGCCATGGTAGAGAAGGAGAAGGTAGAGGAAGATATCCGCACAGGCACAGTAAGGCGTGGAGAAGCAGAGTTGACATCAAGAACTGTCTCACCTTTGTGCGGAGTCAGCGTACGTCTTTCCAGGCGGGGAGGACGGATAGGACAATCCTTCAGGAAGTGTTCGGTACCGGCACAGTACAGGCACAGATTCTCCATGCGGCGTCGTGTCCTCTCTTGAGGTGTCAAGCAAGACCGGTCAACTTGCATAGCCTCCACGGCGGGAGGCACAGGAACGGATTGCAGAGGACCAGAGGAGAGAGGAGCCGGGGAGAAAAAACGCCTCGTGCGAACAAAGTCCATATCCTGGCGGAGCTCCTGACGCCTTTCGTAAAAACGCATGTCAATGCGAGTGGCTAGATGAATAAGTTCATGCAGGTTAGCAGGAATTTCTCGTGCAGCCAGAACATCTTTAATGTTGCTGGATAGGCCTTTTTTAAAGGTCGCGCAGAGGGCCTCATTATTCCAGGATAATTCGGAGGCAAGAGTACGGAATTGGATGGCGTACTCGCCAACGGAAGAATTACCCTGGACCAGGTTCAGCAGGGCAGTCTCAGCAGAAGAGGCTCGGGCAGGTTCCTCAAAGACACTTCGAATCTCCGTGAAGAAGGTGTGTACAGAGGCAGTGACGGGGTCATTGCGGTCCCAGAGCGGTGTGGCCCATGACAGAGCTTTCCCAGACAGAAGGCTGACTACGAAAGCCACCTTAGACCTTTCAGTAGGAAACTGGTCCGACATCATCTCCAAGTGCAGGGAACATTGTGAAAGAAAGCCATGGCAAAACTTAGAGTCCCCATCAAATTTATCCGGCAAGGATAATCGTAGGCCGGAAGCGGCCACTCGCTGCGGAGGAGGTGCAGGAGCTGGCGGAGGAGATGATTGCTGAAGCTGTGGTAGTAGCTGCTGTAGCATCACGGTCAGTTGAGACAGCTGGTGGCCTTGTTGCGCTATCTGTTGCGACTGCTGGGCGACCACCGTGGTGAGGTCGGCGACAACTGGCAGTGGAACTTCAGCGGGATCCATGGCCGGATCTACTGTCACGATTCGGCTGGCAGGAGGTGGATCCTCTGTGCCAGAGAGGGATTGGCGTGGACCGTGCTGGTGGACCGGTTCTAAGTTGCTACTGGTATTCACCAGAGCCCGCCGCAAAGCGGGATGGTCTTGCAGCGGCGGTAGCAACCAGGTCGTATCCACTAGCAACGGCTCAACCTCTCTGACTGCTGAAGATAGGCGCGGTACAAGGGAGTAGACAAGAGCAAGGTCGGACGTAGCAGAAGGTCGGGGCAGGCAGCAAGGATCGTAGTCAGGGGCAACGGCAGGAGGTCTGGAACACAGGCTAGGAACACACAAGGAAACGCTTTCACTGGCACAATGGCAACAAGATCCGGCGAGGGAGTGCAGGGGAAGTGAGGTATAAATAGGGAGTGCACAGGTGAACACACTAATTAAGCCGACTGCGCCAATCAGTGGCGCAGTGGCCCTTTAAATCGCAGAGACCCGGCGCGCGCGCGCCCTAAGGAGCGGGGCCGCGCGCGCCGGGACAGGACCGACGGAGAGCGAGTCAGGTACGGGAGCCGGGGTGCGCATCACGAGCGGGCGCCACCCGCATCGCGAATCGCATCCCGGCTGGGAGAGGTATCGCAGCGCACCCGGTCAGCAGGTCTGACCGGGGCGCTGCAATTGCGAGGATGTTGCGAGCGCTCCGGGGAGGAGCGGGGACCCGGAGCGCTCGGCGTAACACTAATGACTGTGTGTACCTATACGTTTGCTCGACGGTGAAACCATGACCCTAGCCGCAGGGAAACGGTGATGTGACTGACATGCGTGATTATGATCGTACGTAAAAATGCACCGAAACCAACCTTGCCACAAGCTTGGCGATGAGATAATGAAAACCGAGCATGATCTTGAATACAACAGCAGCTAGAACAACAATACCCAACTTGCATGTCTGCCCTCTTGCCTAGAAATCAGCGAATCTTACCACAGCATGTGCTTTGCAACAAAGCGGTTTTGCCCCCTGGTTGTGAATACAGTTGCTCATATTGGTATATAGATTTACCCTCATTATATATATATATATATATATATATATATATATATAAATTTTATTTATAATTTTTTTGTTTTTTTTCAGAAGCTATAGTGAAACCTGTATGAAACCATGTACCATATGTGTGTTTTATAAAATTTTTTTAAACCATGCCCAATTCAACTGTTTTAGGGTGGTACATATGTCCCCCGTCCCTTGGGAACGTTGTCATGGGACAGGAAACACTAGCACCTGGAAGGATGTGTTGTGCTAGTGACCAGCAAGGACCATAGAGAACCCAGCGGTCCCTCCCCACTCCCCTTGTCCTGCCTGTGATCTGGACATTTATATACACTGTGTAATTTATTATTTATGTGTTTTTTTTTTTCCATGGCCCCGCCAGCGCCGAGGAGTGGACTGAGGGAAGCGGTGGCGCGTCGCCATGACAGCACATCAGGCCCCCGGGGAGGATGCTTCACTTCTGCCTGGCAGCCTGACCCGGGATCCGGCAGGGAGCCGCCGTAACGCGCAGCTGCCGCGCGTGCCCGGACAGCGCCGCAGAGCCCCTGTACAGGACTCTGCTACACCGCCCGTGAACGCCCGACCGGCCACCACACCGACAGCAAGCCCCGCTCCCCGGCCCCCTGGTCATGCCAGACCTTAACTGAGGAGCTGGACACTCGGATACCTGTCCCCCTGCACCGAAACCTGCCCTGAGGAGATGACGGGGACCGTGCTCCCGCCTCCCCGCTGACCACGGCCAATCAGCGGGGAGCTGGTCCCGGTCAGGATTGGCTCCTCCCCTGAAAGTTGCCGGGGTTCACAGCGTCTCCAGAGCCCCGGTGTAGCTGCGCTGCGTCCCTGAGAGATTGTGGATGCCGTGACCGGCACTCTGCCCCTGCCCCAAACCCCTGAACATGCTGCAACAAGCGTCGCTTACCTTTCGGGAGACGATCCTGTAAAACCCCCGCAAGTTGAAGTCTATGGAAGCCGGAAGGACGTGTGCGCTTACCAGAGCCCAGGTACATGCGCCAAAACACCACACACGCACCTGACTGTGGGTGTGAGGCGTATATATATTATCCGCCTCTCCCACAAATACAGCCTAATTAGGCTTAACACTTAATCAAATAAATATAGCAAAATAAAATTGCAAATCTCTGTTCACACTGCATTCTGATTGTCAGGATAGCGCATAGTTGGCTGTCCTGGCATGCTGAGAGTTGTAGTATTGCAACAGCTGGAGGCATACTGGTTGTAAAACACTGGTCTATGTCATTGACAGAAACAACCAGTCTAGCATGTCCCATGGATAAATACTGGCTGAAATACTAATGTAAGCTGTCCAAGGACAATATACATCTTCTTTTCATGCTGCACTCCTTAAGTCAACTGCCTGCTTATCTCAATGTACCTTCAAAAATCTCAAGATGGCTTCTGTGAAAAATGTTCACTTCAATACCCAACTCCATTAGCTACTCAGGTTGGCGGTCACTGTAAATGTTTCTTAGGGCCCCTTAACATTTGTGCGTCTTCCAGCAGTGTTTCCCTCTGGCGCTGTAAAAACAAAAGCATCAGAGGGAAACTGATTGGAGAACTGATCCCATTCAATTTAATGGGACAATTCACAGTCATCCAGTGTCTGAAGTTTGACGTCAGACAGTGGAACACATCGCATTGATGGCGGACAGGAGAACACACTGCATGGATGCCGGTAAAAGGAATACACCGCATGGACGCAGGAAAGGGCAACATACTGCATGGATGCAGAAAGGGGCAACACACCACATGGATGCCGGTAAAAGGAACACACCGCATGGACGCAGAAAAGGGCAACACACCACATGGGTGCCGGAGAGTGGAACACACCGCATGGGTGCCGGAGAGAAGAACACACCGCATGGATGCTGGAAAGAGCAACACGCCGCGGGGTGCTGGAGAGAGGAACACACCGCATGGACGCTGAAAAGGGCAACACACTGCATGGATGCTGGAAAGTAGAACACACCGCATGGACGCTGGAGAGTGGAACATGCCACATGGGTGCCGGGCAGTGGAACACAATGCATAGGTGCCGAAAATGGGAACACACTGCATGGATACTGGAGAGTGAATAATACCGCAAAGACGGCAGACAGGGGAACATGTCTTTCTGCGTTCCCCTGTCCGGCATGCACAATTAATGAACGGCGAATCCTAAGCAACTGATGAACTTTTGTCATCAGTTGTGGCATCAGTTGTGGCAAGCTTAGACTGGGCCGGACGCCATACATATGCGAACCCAAACTTATACAGCGAACAGAGAAAACAGGTCATTTCAAGACAATTATACTGGAAATGCTACGTGGAGCACATTAGCTGGATATTGTAAATTCAGGTACAGCCAGATGTTTTATGGTCTAAAAACAAACATAAAACAAGAGTAAAGTTTCTTTTTTTAATTATTTTTTTTTTGCCATGATTGTTCCGAGAAGTATTTTGTGAGGTGCTGAAGATATCCAGCGCCAATAAACCATTGAAATCTACCAGATTATGACTGTGTCTGACAAGATAGGGCTGTTAAGAATAGCAAATGTGTGGGCCCCAGTGGTACAAGGGGCAGATTCACAGGCAGTTTTTATCTCTAATCCTCTAACAGACACGTCATAATGTAACTGCTTCTAGAGCTCTGAAGAGTTGAGAGATCTAAAACCACAAGAATGCATTGAACACAACCATCCCTTTAATGTTCTCAATATTCTTTTGAACTATTATTAACTTTATAGATCTAGAAGCCTGATGAGTTCACCAGTCCTGGAAATGTATCTGCCTGCTCCTCGTCTTGCCTAAATCCTCTATTTTACTGTCTTTTTTTTGTTAGATGAAACTGCAATTTTACACTTTTTGCAATGTGATATTTTCTTTGTTCTGATTCACATGGTCACTTAAGATTAGATAATTGAAATCTGTCAGCTTCAATTCATGTTCTAAACGCGTAAAACTTTTAGTTAGCTGTTAGGACAAGGAGACACATAGTACCGCTCATATACCTGTCTGTGCTTTCATAATGTAGAAAAATTATTTCATTCTCTGGTGCCAAGAGTCAAAGAGGCATTCCCAAGCCCCAGAAGTGCTGCAGGCTGGAACACCTCCTCCCATCCGTGCCCCTTCTTGATTGACAGTCAGCTGGAAGCTGAGCCCTGTTTCCCAGTCTCACACCTGTGTAGAATTTGTATCCACTTTATTAAGGCACAATTACAAAAATCAGTTAAAAAGTCAAAACCGTGAAAAACACTAATATAAATAAGGGGTATCCCAGAGATCCTGCTTACCACAGACAGAAAAAGTGAGGTGGGCCCCAAGATAAAGTACATATGACTGGAGGTAGAAAAATAATGTATAGTTTTCAGAACTCATTGGGTTAATCGGTTCTAAGAGTCTGGTTGCTGTGGCTACACCTAGCTCTGGGCTGGTCAGCTGACATTGTTCAGTTCACCTGAGTAGCTGCCTATTTAAACCTGCTATGTGCTTTTTAGACCTCGCCGGCGAAAGAGTTTCTCCAGTAGCTAGCATTTGTATCTGTAATCCTGATCATCTGGTATTTTTTCCTTCTTGGCTTGGCATTCTGACCTTTCTCCTGTTTTTGAGACTTGGCACCTTTGACGTTTCCTGGTATAGACTCGGCTAGTTGACCTTGACAGATGTGTGAGTTTGTTAGTATTATTTATGTTGGTTTGAGTGTTCCCTAGTTTCACCTGATACGAGCAGTGCCAGATAATTCTACACCTGTGCTGGATTATTTCTGTTAGTTTGAGGGCTTCCTGATAGTATCCTGACCTGTGTCTGTTTTTGTAGTTTATTTTGTTGATGGTGACTTCCACTTCCACTGTTCTGGCACCACGGGGGGCTTTGTAAATGCACATGGCCCCTGACTACCATTCCAAATGAATTCTCTTCCCAAAAGCTCAATGGCGCTCCTCCTCTTCTGAGCATTGTAGTTCGCCAGCAGAGCACTTGACGTCCACACATGGGGTATTTCCTTACTCAGAAATGGGGTTACAAATTTTGGGGGTCATTTTCTCCTATTACCCCTTGTAAAAATGTAAAAATTTAGGGGAAAAACAGTATTTTTTTTCATTTACACATCCAACATTAACAAAAAGTTGTCAAACACCTGTGGGTAGTTAAGGCTCACTGTACCCCTTGTTACATTCCTTAAGGGGTGGATTTTCCAAAATAGTATGCCATGTTTGCTTTCAAAAAGCCAAATGTGACTCCTTCTCTTCTGAGCATTGTAGTTCGCCCCCAGAGCATTTTACGGCTTAACATGGGGTACTTCCATACTCAGAAGAGATGGGGTTACAAATTCATGGGGGCATTTTCTCCCATTATCCTTTGTAAAAATGGTAAATTTGAGGAAAAAACTGCACTTTAGTGAAATTTATTTTTTCATTTACACATCCGAATTTAACGAAAGTCGTCAAACACCTGTGGGGTGTTAAGGCTAAAAGGACCCCTTGTTACTTGCCTTGAGGGATGTAGTTTCCAAAATGGTATGCCATGTGGGGTTTTCTGCGGTTCTGGCACCATAGGGGCTTCCTAAATGCGACATGCCCCCCAAAAACCATTTCAGAAAAACTCACTCTCCAAAATCCCATTTTCGCTCCTTCTCTTCTGAGCCCTCTACTGCGCCTGCCGAACACTTAACATACACATATGAGGTATTTCCTTACTCGAGAGAAATTCCGTTACAAATTTTGGGGGGCTTTTTCTCCTATTACCACTTGTAAAAATTCAAAAACTGGGTCTACAAGAACATGCGAAGATTTTGAATTTTCTCCTTCACTTTGCTGCTATTCCTGTGAAACACCTAAAGGGTTAACACACTTACTGAATGTCATTTTGGATACTTTGAGGGGTGCAGTTTTTATAATTGGGTCATTTGTGGGGTATTTCTAATATGAAGGCCCTTCAAATCCACTTAAAAACTGAACTGGTCCCTGAAAAATTCCGATTTTGAAAATTTTGTGAAAAATTTGAAAATTGCTGCTGAACTTTGAAGCCCTCTGTTGTCTTCCAAAAGTAAAAACATGTCAACTTTATGATGCAAACATAAAGTAGACATATTGTATATGTGAATCAATATGTAATTTATTTGGAATATCCATTTTCCTTATAAGCAGAGAGCTTCAAAGTAAAAAAAAATTCTAAATTTTCAATTTTTTCATCAAATTTTGAAATTTTTCACCAAGAAATGATGCAAGTATTGACAAAATTTTACCACTAACATAAAGTAGAATATGTCACGAAAAAACAATCTCGGAATCAGAATGAAAAGTATAAGCATCCCAGAGTTATTAATGCTTAAAGTGACAGTGGTCAGATGTTCAAAAAATAGCCGGGTCCTTAAGGTATAAATGGGCTGGGTCCTTAAGGGGTTAAAGGTTGTTGTTATTAATGAAATACAATAAAAAAGGAAAAAAAAATATATTTTTAAACTGTGGCCAAAGTCATGTATTTTCTATTTGTAGGTTTGACAACAAAACCTACATATATCAATACTGCAGCAGATAAAATATCTTAGTCAAAATAGACAATCTTTATTGGTTGCAAACACACAAAGTTACATGCATAAAATACATAAAAACAGAGATGACAGCAACTGAAAATGGACATCTTTGGCGGCTGTATAAATAGTAATATGAAGTATATACTGGATTCAACCTCGAAGGGTGTGCATCACATACAAGTGCAAATGATAAAGTGCAATATCGATGGACACCACAAATATACCCACATGTGCAAGCCAAGAACAACAAGGAGACTTCCACCCCTACGTCCGTTTCGGATCTAAGTCCTTCTTCCAGGGGTATTCATAGGTTTGGTCTATTGTTTATTGGTTTATTAATCTATTAGATATTACCAATGGTATTCCCTGTTTGTACAGTGATAAGGATTTGAAACTCAGTGGATGACTGTGTTCTTTGACATGTAAAGTTTTTATGGTTGTATTATAATTTTAGTCTTTTTTAATTGACAAAAAATAAAGTTTTAAAGTTTGCTGGACATTAGACCACATGTTTCATGATGTATGAAAGGTCACACAAATCTGGCAACACCTAGATGCTATCAATGGATAAGCAGCTGAACCTGGATAACCATGAGCCGTGTACAATAAAAGTGTGTACAATAACAAGGTTTATGACCCAAGTAAAAGTGGATGTTCTGTATGGATGAGGAGGGCTCCCGAGATTCCTGACCTGTGGAGGGCCCAAGGTAGTGAAGTTTGACACTGAAGTTATGTGTATTTGTCTTGAGTTGTAACATTCTGTGGTTTGTGTTATTCTCTTGGGAGTATTGGTCCAGCCCACATAGAAAAGTCAACGTGTAAAGAATTGTTCCTGACAGATTTCAATTATACTGGAGCGTAATATCAAGGGAAAGTTTGTTTTAAAGGCTTGAAGTATTACCCACTGTCCTTAAATCTTCCATTAACAAGCATGTTGGATCATTTATTTTAAAATAAATCTCCTGTGAGTAACAGTGATAATAAAAGTTTTGTGGTTTAAACAAAAATATATTTTTGTGTGGTTTTATTTCCACATGGTATTTTATACATTTTTTTCCTTTTTTACCTCCAGCCACACAGTAGTTACATCTAAGCAGATATCCTAGAAAGAGCAGAGTCAGCAGATACTACTAGATCACAGTGCTCCCTGGTGACTCAATAAGGAGATTTTGGTTTTAAAGGCGGTAATGTGTTCCATAACAATGAATCCTGTACAGTGTGTATGTTATTGCTGCTTAACCTCCTCATAACCAGAGCACTCTTATCACTTTATGACCAGAAATGTGTCAATTTGTTTTAATGCAAAGTTATGTAAAATTCATAGTAAAAAATATAATAGTAATAGTAATAAATAAAAAATAATAATAATGATAATAATATTTTTGTCATGGCAACCAAGCATAGGGATGAGTGAATCGAATCTGACAAATTCGAATTCCTTACGAATTTCCTGAAAATTTTACTTTGCAACGTTAGGAGTATTGTCGCAATTAGATCACCAGAATCGCTTCATTAAACTCCATTTAGTGTGGTCCAGGCTCCAGGGCATCTAAGATGGCGGCTCCACATGTCAGGACATGGGGCAAGGAAAGCGGGAACAAGGGTAGGCGGGATGACCCTGAATCACATGCAGCATGCAACCTATCAGCAGCCAGCCACCCCTGTGATGTCACAGCCATATTTAATCGGCAGCCATCTTGCGGCTACTCACATCAGCGTTCTATTGCAGAGAGAGGGAGTGACAGAGAGCAGTGTGTGTTGCACAGAAAAGAATTTCTACAGCAGCGATTCACCTCAATACCAAATCCAGCCTAGAAGCCCTGATAGGGAAGGTAGAGAGATTGAGAGAGAAAGTGCAGTTGTGGGTGTATTACAGAAGCGATTCACCTAAAGTCCAAATCCAGCCTAGAAGCACTGATAGGGAAGGGAGAGAGATTGAGAGAGAAAATGCAATTGTTGGTGTATTACAACAGAGATTCACTGCAAGCCCAAATCCAGCCTAGAAGCACTGAAAGGGAAAAGAGAGAGATTGAGATAGAAAGTGCAATTTTGGGTGTAGTACACAGCGACTGTGTGCTGCAGCACTGGTTTGTACAAAAACTGAAAAGCTAACAGTAACTAGCCATTTAGGGTGAGCAGAGCACTAAAAGCCATGATCACCTGCTATTAGTGCCTAATACTGGTTGAGTAACGGAGTGTATTGCCCTCTATTAAGTGTAACCTGTGCGTACATAGGTGGTGTACCATTTTGTTCCTGTTAAAGTCTTAAGGGCCTAGTTACTGTGAAAGGCCAGCCAAAAGTATACACCTGCTAGTGTTGTAGACAAATACAGTTTTAAGTGTAGTGGAGCTCATTGTACTCCCCTCATAAGTGCACACCACATACGTACATCTAAGTGGTGTACCATTTTGTTCCTGTTAAAGTCCTAAAGCGCAAATGTCATGAGGTTTGGGGCCTATAACCTAACCACAGTGTGTGTATGGTGTGTAAAATATGTCTCCAGCCTTACTTTTATTCCTTTTATTACGACTTTTATTAGCTCAAAAAACACTTTTATGTGCTGCCACTGACAGATAGGTGTGGCCAGGGGTTCTCTATGACCCGCGGCCGCCACACCTATCTCCTCTACACCAGCGCTGGGACCGCTGTTTGATTGACACACAGGTCCCAGCGCATGCGTCCCCTTATCTTTCATATGTAAGTGACGACCGACATTTCTTTACAAAGCGCGAGCGCTCACTTCAACTGTTTGTAGACAAATACTGTCTTAAGCATAGTGGAACGAATTGTCCTCCCCTCGTGTACGCACTAAACACTGTTTATCAAGCAGAGAAGTGCCAGGATGTGCACAGAGGAGTGGCAGAGGCCTAAATTCATCAGGCGCAGGCAAAGGTTGTAGCAGACTAGGGGCGAGTGGCAGCAGGAGTCACAGCGAGAGGTCTGAGCTTCCGGTATCAGCTAGCGGTTGTTTCTCGACCAGCAACCCATCTGCCGTTATCGATTGGTTAACACAGTCATCCACTTCATCACAAGTGACAGCTGACATCCCCAGTCAACAGTCGGTGGGTTCCTCAGACAAAACCCTCAATTGGCATGGCCCGGGAGCAGTCCCGGTCCTCCCATTGCCTCTGTCCTATGTTGTTCCCTACCCCACAGAAGTATCTTATGCTGTGGGTTCAGCTCCACTATTTAGTGAGTACAATATACTAGAGGACAGTCAGCAGCTACTGCCCAGCCAAGGAGTGGAGGAGACATCCGCCGCTTCCTCCGCTAGGTGGGCAAGTAGTGAGGAGGAGAGTGGTGTGAGAGGTGGTGTTGCGACTGTTCAGGCTCCTGAAGCAGACACTGTTGAGGAACCTGAGGAGGAAATCAGTGAAGTGCATACACAACTCGATGATGAAGCCGATCGCATTTGGGTGCCGGGTGCAGAAGGGGATTCATCATCATCAGGAGACGAGGGTTGCAGGTTGCCCATGAGGCAGCAGCTGAGCCAGCAAGGTGGTAGCATAGTTGGCAGAAGTGGAAAGTCTTGAGCCAAACGTGCCCGGTGTAGACCACCTGCTTTGCGGCAGCCAACCTTCCCGGGAGGTAGTGGTACAGGGATTCCTGTAGTAGGTGGCAGTGGCAGTCAATCAATGCGGACTGTTGGTGGGAAAATCAGCTACTGGGCGGTGTGGCAGTTTTTCATCAAGCATCCGGAGGAGGTTAACATGGCCACATGCAAGATGTGTCGGCAGAAGGTGAAGTGCCGCCAGGGTCCCAATGTTGGCACCACGGCCCTGCGTCAACACATGCAGCGTCACCATAAAGCGGCCTGGGAGAGCCGTGGCTCCGATGTGGTAGTCCAGCCTGCTGCATCACCCAGTGGCACGCCGCTCCCCGTTTCAGCCAGTCAAGGCTCCACCACCTCAGCCGAAGGGAGCTGTGTGTCATACCCATCTTATGTCGCTCCAGATGCTCCTGCTCCTCCAACTTCGAGTCAGTCATTGCGCCAGCAATCCATCAGCAAAGCCATGTCCAAGAGACAACAGTATGTGCCTACTCATCCAATGGCGCAGAAGCTGAATGTGCTCACCAATTTCTTGATGATCCAAGCGGATAGGGGGCTCCCCTGTGTAACTTCAATGTCAACCAGTGGCAGCTCACACATGACACCTGCCGTTTGCTCAGGCCCTTTGAGGAAGCCACATTATTAGTAAGTCACCAGAATTACTGGATGAATAATGTCATATCACTGCTTCATTTCCTACAAAACGTGTTGGAAACGATGGCTGGTCAGGGCACTGGAGACATGGCGCCTACATCTCATGGCCACATGAGCCCTGTGGGGGCTAAAAGGGAGGAGGAGGAGAGGCACAGTGGAGCACAGTTCAGGTTTCACGAAATTGATGTTTTTTATAGTCATCTGACAGGAGAGGAGCAGGAGCAGCCAGAGGTTCATGAGGAAGGCGAGGCAGAGGACCCAGACACACCGTGGCAGTATGCAGTGGAGCTGGAGGCAGGGAGTCCCTCCGAGTTACTTGCACAAATGGTACGATGCATGCTCACTTGCTTTTGTAATGACCGCTCAATTGTCCCCATTCAGCAGCGGGATGACCTCTTGCTCTCCACATTATTGGACCCTCGCTACCGGCATACAATGGGGGCCTTTTTTACACCCACTGAGAGGGAGGACAAACTGACCTACTACAGAGACATCCTACGTAGTCAGTTGGCCGATGCCTATCTGCACCATCGTCCATCCTCTGGCAGGTCTGAATCGGGGGCCCTCTGCTCTCACCTTCCACTGCCATCACTGGGGAGGGGTGGGGAGGCAAGAGCAGTACCAGCTCCATCAGCAGCAGCCTGAGTCTGAGTATCTTTCTTCACCCGCATAGTGAAGCAACTCATCAGCAGCAGGTAGACCTGGGGCAGGACCTGAACCAGCAGGTGGTGGCATACCTTGACATGACCATGCCAACACACCTTGAAGATTCGCTGGACTTCTGGGCAGCCAAACTTTATTTGTGGCAGCAACTAGCAGAGATTGCCCTGGAAAAGCTGCCCTGCCCAGCCAGTAGTGTGCCATCAGAGTGGGTGTTTAGTGCGGCGGGGGCAGTAGTAACCCCAAGAAGAACTTGTCTATCCACCATAAATGTGGTGAGGCTGACCTTTGTGAAGATGAATCTGGCATGGATAAGCCAGGATTTCCACCCACCAATGCCTGATCCATCAGAGTAGATTGACCATGGTGCCCCACCAACACTTCACAAATATGGATAGTGCAAAACATAATTAAGGTGTTGGTCCCCAGTTACAGGCATTCCTCCACATCAGACCACAAGTAAGTATTGAGGATATGCATTAGCTAAAACTTACCTTTTCTTAGGATAAACTATATGGACCCCAATTTTTTTTATATCTAAGAAAAGGAAAGGTGTGCAAAAAAACACCATGTGCCACCCACACCACCAAGTATTGATGTGATGCAAAGACCTCTAAAAGGTGGGAGGGAACAAAGTATGGTCCATTTTAACTGGTGGGGGTAAAAACTTCCCCTGTAAGTCCCTACTCTCGCATTATTAATTCCCTTCTTGGCAAGAGTTACTCGCCTTAAAAAGGGGCGGCCCAACACAGGAACCTCTCTCTCTACTTCCACCAACAAACACTGCAATTTCACAGGGTTTTTAGGTGGAAATAGGGAGAGTTCTCTGTATGGGGCCGCCCTTTTTAGTACGAGTAACTCTTGCCAAGAAGGGAATTAATAGGGCGAGAGTAGGGCCTTACAGGGGAATTTTTTACCCCCACCTGCTATAATGGACAATAAGTTGTTCCCTTCCACCTTTTCGAGGAAAATGTTACTCGTCTTAAAAAGGGCGACCCCACACAGGAACCAATCCCTATTTCCACCTAAAAACTGTGGGAAATGGCAGTGTTTGTAGGTAAAAATATGGAGAGGTTTCTGTGTGGGGCCGCCCCCTTTTTAGGGCAAGTAACACCTGCCAAGAAGGGAATTAATAATGCAAAAGTAGGGCCTAACAGGGGAAGTGTTTACCCCCACCAGTTACAATGAACCATACTTTGTTCCCTTCCACCTTTTAGAGGTCTTTGCATCACATAAGTACTTGGTGGTGTAGGTGGCACACGGTGTCTTTTTCACACCTTTCCTTTTGTTTGATTTCAAAAAAAGTTGGGGTACATATATTTTATCCTAAGAATATTATTAACAGTTACATTTTACGTAATGCATATCCTCAATACTTACTTGTGCACACTAACACTTTTACAAAAGAGACTGTTTTCTTCTGCCTACCTGCCTCAGCTACCATTCTGATCCTGCCACCCACCTGATGCCAAACATCTTATGTAAAGGTCTCAGTTTTTCCCCCACCTTCCTCACCAGGTATTGGTATTGCCACCCACCGCCCCACTATGTCACCGGGTCACTTTCAGGACTCCTGATGCTGCTGATGCCACCTGCAGGTTGTCTCATTCTGCCACCATATGTTCTCCTCATGCTGATGCCAGCTCCAGGTTGTCTCATTCTGCCATCATATGTTCTCCTCATGCTGATGCCACCTCCAGGCTGTCTCATACTGCTACCATATGTTCTCCTCATGCTGATGCCAGCTCCAGGCTATCTCACTCTGCCACCATATGCTCTCCTCATGTTGCTGCCAGTTCTAGGCTGTCTCATACTGCTACCATATGTTCTCCTCATGCTGATGCCAGCTCCATGCTGTTCCATACTGCCACCATATGTTCTCCTCATGCTGATCCCACCTCCAGGCTGTCTCATTCTGCCACTATATGTTCTTCTCATGCTGATGCCAGCTCCAGGCTGTCTCATACTGCCACAATATGCTCTCCTCATGCTGCCCCCAACTCCAGGATGTGCCATTCAGCCACTATATGGTCTACTCATGCTTCTGCCACCTCCAGGCTGTGCCATTCAGCCACTATATATTCTCCTTTTGCTACCGTCAACTCCAGGCTGTGCCATTCAGCCACTTTATGGTCTCCTCATGATTCTGCCACCTCCAGGCTGTGTCATTCAGCCACTATATGGTCTCCTCTTGCTGCTGCCAAATCCAGGCTGTGCCATTCAGCCACTATATGGTCTACTCATGCTTCCGCCACCTCCAGGCTGTCATTCAGGCACTATGTGGTCTCCTCTTGCTGCCGCCAACTCCAGGCCTTGTCATTCAGCCACTATATGGTCTCCCTATGATTCCGCCACCTCCAGGCTGTGTCACTGTACCACCATGTGGTCTCTTCATGCTGCTGGCACATTAAATAAAACTTTTAGGCTCATCTATTTGAAATCTTCAATTTAAATGTTAAAAAATATCTTAAATCTTTTCAATTGTGAGGCCCTATGGTCTCGTCAGGCTGTTGCCACCTCCAGGCTTGGTCATTCAGGCACTATATGGTCTCCTCATGCTGCCACCACCTCCACAATGTGTAATTCAGCCACTATATGGTCTCCTCATGCTGCGCTACCTCCACGCTGTGTCATTCAGCCACTGTATGGTCTCCTCATACTGATGTCACCTCCAGGCTCTGTAATTGTGCCGCTCTGCGACAGTGATTCTAATAGTGATGCCTCTAATCTACATGTCATACTGAATAACAGTATTTTTTCACTAACCCAGCTCACACTTTATGCGTGTTACAGCAAGTGTTCTACACAAAGTGTTCTACACCCCAATTGAGGCTCTCTGTAGGCCATAAATAGCTGTTTTTAATTGAGATTTGCCGCAAATTAATACATTCGGACTGAACCAAATTTTTTCACAAAATTCGTCGAATCGGCCGAATCAAAATTCTCTAATATTCGCTCATCTCTAGTAGAGAACAAGCCTAACTTACCCCATGTATCAAGCAAATCTGCTTGACTTGTGCCTTAGCCGCTATAGGGTAAATATGCCTAAAGGGGGTATACCGTGTGAAAAGGTAAATATAAAAGAAATAAAAAGGGGTGGGTAGGGTGGTGCTCACCGCAATAACGTTATGTTTAAGTAATAACAATTGCCCCTCCCACAAATACAAGTATATAGCAATACCAAGTATTACGACTATGTGTAACATTCCCTATGTATTGAGCAAAGCAGCAATGAAAATAGGATAATTAAACATACACAACATTTAATCCAAAAGAGAAGGAGTGAACCCGGCACCTTTCTGTGCAGAACCTGGCTGATGCATCACAGCGTTCACACCACAGCTACATTGTGACACTGTCCCGGTGAAGTAGCGCTCAACGTAAAAAGTACTTAGCAGTACACTAACTTAGATAGGACAAAGATGGAACAGAGCACTGACCGGATTAGCAGGTGTCTTTAATTCCATCTTCCACGAATACATGGCGTGCGGGGGAGCAGAGGTGTGCTGGAGACTCAGGTTACCTGAGTCACCAGCACACCTCTGCTCCCCCGCACGCCATATATTCGTGGAAGATGGAATTAAAGACACCTGCTAATCCAGTTAGTGCTCCGTTCCATCTTTGTCCATACACAACATTTATACCTCAAACATAAACCCTCATTATTCACATACCAATATTCTGCAGACTACTGTCATTCTCCAGTGTGGAATTGAAACATCGCAGGAGCAAGAGGAAGAATTCCAAATAACCTGCTGGAATATGTGGTTTGGAGGGTGCTGGCCCATCTCAAGAGGTAGTATAACCTGATGTAGCTTTAGAGATCATTCCTAAGTGAATAGTGACATGCTAAATTTATTTGATAAACTACAATATCATGACTGCTGGCCCGGATAAGGATGATAACGGTCTACGAGGTGATGACTGGTATTGCCTTTAATGAACATGAGTTAATACCCAAATATAAATCCAATGACGAGGCCACAGTACTGGGTCCATGCCAACAATGACAAGCTGTTGTTATGCCGAGCGCTCCGGGTCCCTGCTCCTCCCCGGAGCGCTCGCGGCGTTTCTCTCTCTGCAGCACCCCGGTCAGACCCGCTGACCAAGAGCGCTGCACTGACACTGTCGGCGGGGATGCGATTCGCATAGCGGGACGCGCCCGCTCGCGAATCGCATCCCAAGTCACTCACCTGTCCCCGCCCCGGCTGTCATGTCCTGGCGCGTGCGGCTCCGCTCCTTAGGGCGCGCGCACGCCAGCTCTCTAAGATTTAAAGGGCCAGTGCACCAATGATTGGTGCATGGCCCAATCAGCCTAATTAGCTTCCACCTGCTCCCTGGCTATATTACCTCACTTCCCCTGCACTTCCTTGCCGGATCTTGTTGCCTTGTGTCAGTGAAAGCGTTTAGTGTTGTCCAAAGCCTGTGTTCCAGACCTTCTGCTATTCCATTTGACTACAAACCTTACCGCCTGCCCCAACCTTCTGCTACGTCTGACCTTGTCTCTGCCTAGTCCTTCTGTCCCACGCCTTCTCAGCAGTCAGCGAGGTTGAGCCGTTGCCGGTGGATACGACCTGGTTGCTACCGCCGCAGCAAGACCATCCCGCTTTGCGGCGGGCTCTGGTGAATACCAGTAGCATCTTAGAACCGGTCCACCGACACGGTCCACGCCAATCCCTCGCTGACACAGAGGATCCACATCCAGCTAGCCGAATCGTGACAGTAGATCCGGCCATGGATCCCGCTGAGGTGCCGCTGCCGAGTCTCGCTGACCTGTCCACGATGGTCGCTCAGCAATCGCAGCAAATTGACCAACAAGGACAGCAGCTGTCGCAGTTGACAGCACGTTACAGCAACTTCTGCCACTGCTACAGCAGCAACCATCTCCTCCGCCAGCTCCTGCACCTCCTCCGCAGCGACTGGCCGCTCCTAGCCTCCGCTTGTCCCTGCCGGACAAATTTGATGGGGACTCTAGACTCTGCCGTGGCTTTCTGTCACAATGTTCCCTACATATGGAGATGTTGTCGGACCAATTTCCCACAGAACGGTCTAAGGTGGCGTTCGTAGTGAATCTTCTTTCTGGAAAGGCCTTGTCTTGGGCCACACCGCTCTGGGACCGCAATGATCCTGCCACAGCCACAGTCCAGTCCTTCTTCACTGAAGTCCGTAGTGTCTTCGAGGAACCAGCCCGAGCTTCTTCTGCCGAGACTGCCCTGCTGAACCTGGTCCAGGGTAATTCTTCAGTAGGCGAGTACGCCATCCAATTTCGTACTCTCGCTTCCGAATTATCTTGGAATAACGAGGCTCTCTGCACGACCTTTAAAAAAGGCCTATCCAGTAACATCAAGGATGTGCTGGCCGCACGAGAGATTCCTGCCAACCTGCAAGAACTTATCCATTTGGCCACCCGCATTGACATGAGTTTTTCTGAGAGACACCAGGAGCTCCGCCAGGAAAAAGACCTTGATCTCTGGGCACCTCTCCCACAGTATCCTTTGCAACCTACGCCTGTGCCTCCCGCCGAGGAGGCTATGCAAGTGGATCGGTCTCGCCTGACCCAGGAAGAGAGGACTCGCCGTAGGGAAAAAAAATCTTTGTCTGTACTGTGCTAGTACCGAACATTTCTTCGTGGATTGCCCTATTCGTCCTCCACGTCTGGGAAACGCACGCACGCACCCAGCTCACGTGGGTGTGGCGTCTCTTGGTACGAAGTCTGCTTCTCCACGTCTCACGGTGCCCGTGCAGATTTCTCCTTCTGCCAACTCCTCCCTCTCAGCCGTGGCCTGCTTGGACTCTGGTGCCTCTGGAAATTTTATTCTGGACTCTTTGGTGAATAAGTTCTGCATCCCGGTGACCCGTCTCGTCAAGCCGCTCTACATTTCCTCGGTCAACGGAGTGAAATTGGACTGCACCGTGCGTTACCGCACAGAACCCCTCTTAATGTGCATTGGACCCCATTACGAAAAGATTGAATTGTTCGTCCTTCCCAACTGTACCTCTGAAGTCCTCCTCGGTCTGCCATGGCTCCAGCATCATTCTCCCACCCTTGACTAGATCACCGGGGAGATCAAGAATTGGGGTCCTGCTTGCTGCAAGAAATGCCTCTCATCTCCTCCCAGTCCCCTCAGGCAAGCCTCGGTGCCTCCTCCTACACCTGGTCTCCCCAAAGGCTATCAGGACTATGCTTTGCCTCATCATAGCCCCTGTCCTGGTAACACTCTGCCCCGTGGCAAGCTTCACCCTCTGCCCTCCCTCGCCATTCCCACTCCTGCTGAACTGCCTGCATTTGATGAGGAAACCCTACAATCGCTCCCAGTGTCCTCGTCCCACGTGAAGCAATTGCCGGACAAAAAAAGGGGGAGACCTAGGGGGGGGGTACTGTTACGCCAAGCACTCCGGGTCCCTGCTCCTCCCCGGAGCGCTCGCGGCGTTTCTCTCTCTGCAGCGCCCCGGTCAGACCCGCTGACCGGGAGCGCTGCACTGACACTGTCGGCGGGGATGCGATTCGCATAGCGGGACGCGCCCGCTCGCGAATCGCATCCCAAGTCACTCACCTGTCCCAGCCCCGGCTGTCATGTCCTGGCGCGCGCGGCTCCGCTCCTTAGGGCGCGTGCGTGCCAGCTCTCTAAGATTTAAAGGGCCAGTGCACCAATCAGCCTAATTAGCTTCCACCTGCTCCCTGGCTATATTACCTCACTTCCCCTGCACTTCCTTGCCGGATCTTGTTGCCTTGTGCCAGTGAAAGCGTTTAGTGTTGTCCAAAGCCTGTGTTCCAGACCTTCTGCTATTTCTTTTGACTACGAACCTTGCCGCCTGCCCCGACCTTCTGCTACGTCTGACCTTGCCTCTGCCTAGTCCTTCTGTCCCACGCCTTCTCAGCAGTCAGCGAGGTTGAGCCGTTGCAGGTGGATACGACCTGGTTGGCAGCAAGACCATCCCGCTTTGCGGCGGGCTCTGGTGAATACCAGTAGCATCTTAGAACCGGTCCACCAACACGGTCCACGCCAATCCCTCACTGACACAGAGGATCCACATCCAGCTAGCCAAATCGTGACAGCTGTATTCTCTTACTTACTTACTTTCTCTTACTTACTTACTATTACTTACTTACTTACCTACTATTTACTTCTTCCCCTTGTGCTTACCTGGTTTAAGCTGCAGGAGGCCACTTTATATTGGTCTTTGTATAGTGGATTTTATTCAGTAGCAGTGTGGTGGTATTAGTCATTATGTAGCAGTAATATGTGGCCATAATGTGGCATTATTATTTGTCTCTTGTAAACTGGTATCATTAGTAATGTTGGTCTTAGTATAGTGGATTTGGTCAGTAACAGTATGGTAATATGTATGGTGATAACATGTGATCATCAGGGGTGTAGCTATAGGGGGTGCAGAGGTAGCAGTCGCACCGGGGCCTTGGTGCCTAAGGGGACGCCAAATCCCATCTGCCCCATAAGAGACCAGTATTATAATTGGCACATGGGGCCCTGTTGAAGATTTTGCTGTTGATACTTATATACTGGTGCTATTTGTGAAAGTAAGACTTATTTAGAGGTATATGGTATTATCATACAAATAAAATATTAGCAAGCGCAGCAATTCAGTAATAAAGCTATGTTCCCATAGGTGTATTTTGGCATGTATCATGTGGTGAAATATAATTGTAAAAAAAACAAATGCAATACACACCCCATTGCTGTCTGTTGGAATGTGTCCAATGGTAAAATATGCAATGGTAACACAACCTAAGAGGCACAATATCTATTCATATACATGAGTAACTTTTCTTCACTTTATACTAAAGAAGGGATGCAGTAGTCTTGGGACCATGAATGGCTGAGGTAGTCATGAAGAATATGCATTGACCCCAGGCAACAAAAAATTAATTTCCTGCCTGAAATATGGTACGGGAAATATTTGTTTCTTTGTTCTTATGTGAGCTGAGCTCATGTGATCCACACCAGAAAGATCATATCCAAAAGTGTATATTCAGGTCCAGGTAATAGAACACCCTTAATTATTCTTGATTTCGCTAAATTTATAACACAACAGAAGACCATATCAAATAACATAGAGAGAGATTTATAAAAACCTGTGTGGAGGAAAAGTTGCTTAGTTGTCCATAGCAACCAATCAGATTGCTTCTTTCATTTTAAAAGGGCATGTGAAAAATGAAAGAAGCAATCTGATTGGTTGCTATGGGCAACTCAGCAACTTTTCCTCTATACAGGTTTTGATAAATGTCCCCCATAGAATTTTTGTTGCTGTACTGTACTGTTGATTTTAGTCTTCTTGACTGTTCTCTGTATACTTTATTTATGGGGACTTGCAATAGCGCCACTACTGGGGGGGGGGGGGGGGTAGGTGGGAGATAGCAGCGGCCTCTACTTCCAACAGACCTACAGTTAGTTTGAATGGGGAAACTGAGGGGTCTGAAGGTACACAGAGGGTCCTCAATGGGGGCACATAGGAGTCTGAATGGGGGCAAAGAGGGGTCTGGAGGGGTCAAATGAGTCTAAAGGAAACAATGGGATAAAATGGATTCTTCGGGAGTGAAAGGGTACAGAGGAGTCTGGAGGAGGAGATAGAGGAGTCTGAAGGAGGTAGAGGAGTCTGGAAGGGACAGGGGGTTGAAAAGCTTTTTCAACTGCGTTTTTCGAAATGGTAAAAAAAAAGTTGCACTGATGCATACCAGCCAGACATATACTGTAAAGGTATTTGGACATCCATTTGGTTTATTACACACTACTGATACGCTGAAAGAATAGGCTTAACCCCTTAAGGACCAAGCCCTTTTTAACCTTAAGGACCAGGCCAATTTTATTTTAGCGTTTTAATTTTTTCCTCCTCACCTTCTAAAATCCATAACCTTAATATTTCCCTCTGCAGACCCATATAGGGTTTGTTTTTTGCATGACCAATTGTACTTTGTAATTAAACCTCTCATTTTACCATAAAATGTACGGCGAACCCAAAAAAAAAAAATTTTAGCGAGCAAAGGGGTGTGCCTGAGGAAGTTGCCGACGGGCAACGGAACGCGTGGGGTCTTTAGGGGGGCACTTGCCTGGTAACTCCTCCATTAACCGTCCTGTGTCATTTCATCATTACCTGCTACATGAGAATACAGGTTGTATATGGGCTGTTGAGATGAATATAGTGTTATGTGGTAGTTTATATGAATAACATAGTGACGATATTGATGTACTGTAATAGGCAGGTGCCCTGGGTGGGGTTCCCTTGTTGAGGGGGCTCACCCTGTTTTGTGCTTTGGCTGCTTTAGGCCTGTTTTAAATGTTTTTAATAATCTTGTCTGTCTTTTTTTTTGATTCATGTATTAATAAAGAGTACATTTTGATATTTATGGGTGTGCGCTGTTTTGCGTGTTTCTTTTTCTCTCTGGATACTGTATTACATTTGATACGTATAGCAGCACCCCTCTTCTAATTGATGTTGCTGAGCCCGCTCACATTGTAGTGGTTGTCTTTCTTTGTACTTGACTTTACAGACTTATTAGTGAAAGTCATCTGACAGTGTCTGTTAATAAACCGGGGATTAGCGATAGCCCCCAAAAAATCGTGAGCCCTACTCCCCCACATGGACTGCAATGTGCTTTGCATGATGCGATGCAATAGTGCTTGGTCCGCCAGTTCTCACCTGCCCCGCCGTCTTCTTGCTTCCTCTGTCCTCCCTATGGCCGGTGCGCGCATACCCGCCTCCTTGACCGTGCGCATCCCGATTCTCAGAGATTTAAAGGGCCAGTGCACCACTATTTAACCCCTCACTTCCTTTCATTCCCTGACGGATCTTCGTGCCCTGTTGCCTTAGAGAAAGCATTTCCTGAGCTATCTGCTATTCCGTGTACCAGTCATCTTGCTACGTTTCCTGACCACAGTTCCTTGCTGCCAGCTCTGACCTACCTGCCTGTCCTCAACTCTGAGTATGCCTCTTCCTTCTGTGCCTTGCGACCTGGGAGCCGCCTGCCGCCGCAAATCCATCCGGCTTTGCGGCGGGCTCTGGTGAAAACCAGCAGCTCCTTAGACTCCGCTCCCTGGTGGGGCTTACATCATCGTCCACACAGGTACGACGGATCTATACCACCAGCTGTTACACTATTATTACGCCCGGTACCAACAAGCCTGTAGCACCTAATATGGCACAACCTTAAAGTTATGTCTGCTGTGTTCACACGTAACTTTTTAACAGCATCACCAACCCCATCCTAGTTAACCCCTTTAGCATCACTAGTTAACCCCTTGAGTGACGGGAGTCCTGCTTTGGTGCTGTGTACAGTTGTGCGCTATGCAAGGCTGTATACAGCGTATTACACAGAATTTCCCATTCCGTGTGCCATGCATAAAATTTAGCTTGGGCGTGTGCAGTCGCAGGATTTAAGCTTCTTTTGGAGCTTAACACATGGTCCCCTTAGGTTACACCAAACTGGTGAAAGGCTTGTCTGGCAAACATTCAATAGTTAATAGAACATGCCAAGGAGGGTGACATGCAAGCTGATGTAAACTTTTTCCTTTTATGATGCACAAAAACATGGATAGCGGTGTATTTTAAAACATCGTTCTAGTAAAACCCACAGCTAGATCAATATCCATATGAAATATCCTCTAAGACGAGTGCATGGATTCCTCACTACCCCTTTGTACCGTACAGTGTAAATACTTCAGTAAGATCATTTATGGATGCTGTCTGTAGAAGTGTGGGGCTGTATAAAGCTTTCCTTTCTTGTTTTATCAGCCATCAGTTGGAATAACCTTTAAGTTGGTCATTGCTCTGAAGCGCTCTTTACCTGTGGCAGTGGAAATGCTGAGCTGGCTTTGGTTGGGCTTTGTGGTAAGCTTTTAGCTCTTTTTAGACCAGTCAAATGCAGATTCAGCACTTTAATAAACATAGTAGAAGCAAGAAGAACAAATGTATGTTTCATGCTGGCACCATAGTGGTAAAGCAGAGCACATGTGAGCAGAAAGAGCTATAAATCAAAGAAATTATACTAGGGTTTTATTTTTATCAAAATCACCACATTCTGCTAATTGGGCCCATGTTAAATTTAAGTATGAATATAATAAGTAGTGTGTCTATTATTATTACTATTTCTATTAGAATGGGAAATGTTTGTATGTCACTTTAAATAGTCACCATCTTTTCGACAAACTTTATATAAATCATTAGTACAAGTGAATAAAAAATGTTGGAAAATAAAGTATCTTATCAGAGAAAAGTGTTTCTTTCTCCTCTTAGGGTGCATGCACACCACGTTTTTGCTCTACAGTTCCCATATACGGTTTCAAGTGAAAAACCGTACGGAACCATGTAGCAAACCGGATGCATTGACTTAAAGGAGTACTATGATACAGAAAAAAATGTCACCATCGCATAGGTTCTTTAACCCCTTAAGGACTCAACCCATTTTGACCTTAAGGACTCAGACAATTTAATTTTTACGTTTTCATTTTTTCCTCCTCGCCTTCTAAAAATCATAACTCTTTTATATTTTCATCCACAGACTAGTATGAGGGCTTGTTTTTTGCGCGACCAGTTGTCCTTTGTAATGACATCACTCATTATATCATAAAATGTATGGCGCAACCAAAAAACACTATTTTTGTGGGGAAATTAAAACGAAAAACGCAATTTTGCTAATTTTGGAAGGTTTCGTTTTCACGCCGTACAATTTATGGTAAAAATGACGTGTGTTCTTTATTCTGAGGGTCAATACGATTAAAATGATACCCATTATTATATACTTTTATATTATTGTTGTGCTTAAAAAAAATCACAAACTTTTTAACCAAATTAGTACGTTTATAATCCCTTTATTTTGATGACCTATAACTTTTTTATTTTTCCGTATAAGCGGCGGTATGGGGGCTCATTTTTTGCGCCATGATCTGTACTTTTTTTTGATACCACATTTGCATATAAAAAACTTTTAATACATTTTTTATAATTTTTTTTTTAATAAAATGTATTAAAAAAGTAGGAATTTTGGACTTTTAAAATTTTTTTTCGTTCACGCCGTTCACCGTACGGGATCATTAACATTTTATTTTAATAGTTCGGACATTTATGCACGCGGCGATACCAAATATGTCTATAAAAAATGTTTTTTACGCTTTTTGGGGGTAAAATAGGAAAAAACGGACGTTTTACTTTTTTATTGGGGGAGGGGATTTTTCACTTTTTTTTCACTTTTACTTTTACATTTTTTTACATTTTTTTTTACACTTGAATAGTCCCCATAGGGGACTATTCATAGCAATACCATGATTGCTAATACTGATCTGTTCTATGTATAGGACATAGAACAGATCAGTATTATCGGTCATCTCCTGCTCTGGTCTGCTCGATCACAGACCAGAGCAGGAGACGCCGGGAGCCTCACGGAGGAAGGTGAGGGGACCTCCGTGCGGCGTTATGAATGATCGGATCCCCGCAGCAGCGCTGCGGGCGATCCGATCGTTCATTTTAATCGCGAACTGCCGCAGATGCCGGGATCTGTATTGATCCCGGCACCTGAGGGGTTAATGGCGGACGCCCGCGAGATCGCGGGCGTCGGCCATTGCCGGCGGGTCCCTGGCTGCGATCAGCAGCCGGGATCAGCCGCGCATGACACGGGTATCGCTCCGATGCCCGCGGTTATGCTTAGGACGTAAATGTACGTCCTGGTGCGTTAAGTACCACCTCACCAGGACGTACATTTACGTCCTGCGTCCTTAAGGGGTTAAATACCTCTCAATAGAGTTGCTGATCTCCTGAATCGGTCCGGCAATTCTCCCGCTGCAGCCCGCGGTAATTTGGCTTACTTCCGGGTACTGTACGTCTGAATCTGACGTCAGCAATCACGTTACCCAGAATTCATTGCGCCTATCCTTTTGCCCACAAGCCCTCCCTCACTCTTTCTCCCCACCCCTAATAATATTCATCACTACGCCCCTCTCTGCCTCCTCCAATAATGTAACAATTGCTGCAGCCGGATCACGCTGGCTACAGCTATGTGAGGCTGGGTTCACACTACGTTTTTCAACTAAGGTTCCCGCATACGTTTTCTATCAAAAACCGTATGGGGAAAAAAACGGATGGAACAGTATGGGAAAAAGTAAACCGTATGGGTTTTTAAACAGTATACTGTTTTTAAAAGTGCATACTGTTCCGTCCGTTTTTGTAGAAAAAAAACCCATACGTTTTTGAAAATTTTGTCCATTTTTAATGGGAGGGGTCTTGGGTGGGGACTTTAGGATTCAAATGCGCATGTGCAAAGTAAAAACGTATACGTTTTTCCCGTATGGAACCGTATACATGTGCGTTTCCTATTGACGTCCATGTTAAAAAAAACGTATGCAGTTGCAGTACGGTTTTTAAACCGGAGTCAAAACCGTGGTTGACCACGATTTTGTCTCCGGTTTAAAAACCGTACTGCAACCGCATACGCTTTTTTTTAACATGGACGTCAATGGGAAACGCACATGTATACGGTTCCATACGGGAAAAACGTATACGTTTTTACTTTGCACATGCGCATTTGAATCCTAAAGTCCCCACCCAAGACCCCTCCCATTAAAAATGGACAAAATTTTCAAAAACGTATGGGTTTTTTTTCTACAAAAACGGACGGAACAGTATGCACTTTTAAAAACAGTATACTGTTTAAAAACCCATACGGTTTACTTTTTCCCATACTGTTCCATCCGTTTTTTTCCCCATACGGTTTTTGATAGAAAACGTATGCGGGAACCTTAGTTGAAAAACGTAGTGTGAACCCAGCCTTAGCCTACTCTGCTCACATCGCTGTAGCACACGTGTACCGGAGAATAGCTATTAGCTATTTACATGCATAAAATGACTTTTAAACACACTTTTCTAATGGAATAGGTACGGTTTCCATTTGCTCCTATTGGGGTGTGCGCATGCGAGTATAATATGTTAGCTGCGTAACGCGCTGTGTGAATATAACTGATAGTTACGGCGGCGTAACTATCAGTTATATTACTGGTTGAACGTAATCACATGCCAGGTCCGAGGATGCTGGTTACTGCGCATGCGCGCAACTCGGTTCATGATAGGAGGGAGGCTGCAGAGGCATTTACTCAGCCGAGCGAATGTCGGCTGAGTAAACGAGGGGGCTGTTGAATATTCAACTGGGGGAGTGACCGAATCGCATTTGTGGGGCCGGCTAAATGCGGGGAGGAACAAAGGATTGATGACGTTTCGTTTCAAAGATGGCTGCGGACGGCAAGATAGTGCAGAACGAAAGTCATCATTCACTGGGTGAGGCTGCACTTCCGGTTTGGCTAGAAAACATGGATTCATTCATGGAATGCTACTGAGGTAATTGACAAAATTATATAACTTGGGGAATCAGTGATAATGGCAGGTAAAAGTTTTGGTTAAGAGTACTCCTTTAACATTGTAAACCATATGTCAAATGCATCAGGTTGTGTCCGTTTTGCATCTTATACCGTTTTGTCAATTTTTTTTACCCGTACCCAAAACCGTAGTCTACCACGTTATGTGGTCTGGGTGAAAAACCGTATTAAACTGTATATGTTATTTTTTTTAACATAGGAGTCAATGGGAACCGTACAGAACCGTATGTGCGTAAGGTTCCATCCGGATTTCACCATACGGTTTTTGACTTTGCACTGTTTTTTTTCTTGGAATTTCAATCAAACAAGTGAAACTTTATTCAAAATGGAGTGAAAAGTTAAACATGCATACGTTTTTTTCTTTAACCTCTTAAGGACCCATGACGTATGCAAACGTCATCACACCCTGGGTCTTAAGGACCCATGACGTATGCATACGTCATGTCTTTTCCTGGTCTCCGCCGTTCACCCGGCGGAGATCGGAAGCGGATCCCTGCTGAAATCCTTCAGCAGGGATCCAGGGCAAACGCCGAGGGGCGCCATGTAGGCCCCCCATGTCGGCGATCGCCGCAAATCGCAAGGGAAATCGCCCTTGCGATTTGCGGCGATACCGGGCTGATCGGGTCTCTGGGACCCGACCGCCCGGTAATTTCGCATGATCCCGGCTGTCACAGACAGCCAGGACCATGCTAAAGCATAGGAGCGAGGTGGCAAGCCTGCCACCTCCTCCGATCCCCTGCGATCCGTCGGTTAGTTAACCGACCAATCGCAGGGGGGGGAGGTTACTTCCTCCCGTTCTGCCCGGCCCCTGGAAGTCCGGAGAGGACGGGAGGAAGACCGGAGGACGCGGCGGGGGACGGGGAGTGCTGGGGCCCGGCCCCGGTACTTACCTCGTCCCTGAAGACCCGGATCCCGGCGAGGAAGATGGCGGTGGCGGCGACAGGTGAGTAGATCTTCAGCCGCGGTCGGGCCCTTTACAGCAATGCACGTCACCGTAAAGCGACATTGTATTGGGACCCTGTATACTACAACTCCCAGCATGCCCAGACAGCACTTGGCATCTGGGCATGCTGGGAGTTGCAGTTTTGCAACATCTGGAGGTCCACAGTTTTGGGACCACTGTGCCCTTCCAGATGTTACAAAACTACACATTCTCAGCATGCCCTTACTGTCCAGGCATGCTGGGAGTTGTAGTTCTGTAACATCTGGCCCTTAAGATGTTGCAGAACTACAACTCCCAGCATGCCTGGACAGTTTTTGCATACTGGGATTTGTAGTTTTGCAACATCTGGAAGGGCACAGATTGGGAACCACTGTATTAGTGGTCTGCAAACTGTAGTCCTCCAGATGTTGCAAACTACAACTCCAAGCATGCTGGGAGTTGTAGTTCGGCAACGTCTGGCTCTAAAGATGTTGCCGAACTACTACTCCCAGCATGCCTGAGAATGTTTGGGAGTTGTGGTTTTGCAACAACAGGAGGCACACTGGTTGGGAAACATTGTCTGTTTCCTAACTCAGTGTTTCCCAACCCGTGTGCCTCCAGCTGTTGCAAAACTATAACTACCAGCATGCACTGATAGACTGTGCATGCTGGGAGTTGTAGTTTTGCAACAGCTGGAGGTCCCCCCTTGTGAATGTACAGGGTACATTCACATGGGCAGGGGCTTACAGTGAGTATCAGGCTGCAAGTTTACGATGCAGCAAATTTTGCACGGCAGCTCAAACTCGCAGCGGGAAAATCGCTGTAACCCCCCCCCCCCCCTGCCCGTGTGACTGTACCCTAAAAACACTACACTACACTAACACAAAATAAAATAAAAGTAAAAAACACTACATATACACATACCCCTACACAGCCCCCCTCCCCAATAAAAATGAAAAACGTCTGGTACGCCACTGTTTTCAAAATGGAGCCTCCAGCTGTTGCAAAACAGCAACTCCCAGTATTGCCGGACAGCCGTCGACTGTCCAAGCATGCTGGGAGTTTTGCAACAGCTGGAGGTATCTTGTTTGGGAATCACTGGCGTAGAATACCCCTATGTCCACCCCTATGCAAATCCCTAATTCAGGCCTCAAATGCGCATGGCGCTCTCACTTCGAAGCCCTGTCGTATTTCAAGGCAACAGTTTAGGGTCACATATGGGGTATCGCCGTACTCAGGAGAAATTGCCTTACAAATGTTGGGGGGCTTTTTCTCCTTTCACCCATTATGAAAAGGTGAAGTTGGGGTCTACACCAGCATGTTAGTGTAAAAAAATAAATTTTTTACACTAACATGCTGGTGTTGCCCTATACTTTTCATTTTGACAAGAGGTAAAAGGGAAAAAAGCCCCCCAAAATTTGTAATGCAATTTCTCCCGACTACGGAGATACCCCATATGTGGGCGCATGTGCTCTGGGGGCGCACAACAAGGCCCAGAAGGGAGAGTGGACCATGTACATTTGAGGTGATTTGCACAGGGGTGGCTGATTGTTACAGCGGTTTTGACAAACGCAACAAAAAAAAACCCACATGTGACCCCATTTCGGAAACTACACCCCTCACGGAATGTAATGAGGGGTGCAGTGAGAATTTACACCCCACTGGTGTCTGACAGATCTTTGGAACAGTGGGCTGCGCAAATTAAAAATTTTGCACAGCCCACTGTTCCAAAGATCTGACAGACACCAGGAGGGGGTAAATGCTCACTGTACCCCTTGTTACGTTCCTCAAGGGGTCTAGTTTCCAAAATGGTATGCCATGTGGGGGTTATTTTGCTGTTCTGGCACCATTGGGGCTTTCTAAATGCGACATGCCCCCCGAGCAAAATTTGCTCTCAAAAAGCCAAATATGACTCCTTCTCTTCTGAGCATTGTAGTTCGCCCGTAGTGCTTCAGGTCAACTTATGGGGTACCTCCATACTCAGAAGAGATGGGGATACAAATTTTGGGGGGTATTTTCTGCTATTAACCCTTGCAAAAATGTGAAATTTGGGGGGGAAACACACATTATAGTGAAATTTTTTTTTTTTTTTTACGTATGCAAAAGTCATGAAACCCCTGTGGGGTATTAAGGCTCACTTTATTCCTTGTTACGTTCCTCAAGGGGTATAGTTTCCAAAATGGTATGCCATGTGTTTTTTTTTCCTGTTCTGGCACCATAGGGGCTTCCCAAATGCAACATGCCCCCCAAAAACCATTTCAGAAAAACGAACGCTCCAAAATCCCCTTGTCGCTCCTTCCCTTCTGAGCCATCTACTGTGCCCGCCGAACACTTTACATAGACATATGAGGTATGTCCTTACTCGATAGAAATTGGGCTACAAATATAAGTATACATTTTCTCCTTTTACCCCTTGTAAAAATTCAAAAATTGGGTCTACAAGAACATGCGAGTGTAAAAAATGAAGATTGTGAATTTTCTCCTTCACTTTGCTGCTAGTCCTGTGAAACACCTAAAGGGTTAAAATGCTGACTGAATGTCATTTTGAATACTTTGGGGGGTGCAGTTTTTATAATGGGGTCATTTGTGGGGTATTTCTAAGATGAAGACCCTTCAAATCCACTTCAAACCTGAACTGGTCCCGTAAAAATTGTGATTTTGGAAATTTTGTGAAAAATTGGAAAATTGCTGCTGAACTTTGAAGCCCTCTGGTGTCTTCCAAAAGTAAAAACTCGTCAATTTTATGATGCAAATATAAAGTAGACATATTGTATATGTGAATAAAATAAAATAATATTTGAAATATCCATTTTCATTACAAGCAGAGAGCTTCAAAGTTAGAAAAATGCAAAATTTTCTAATTTTTCATCAAATTTTGGGATTTTTCACCAAGAAAGGATGCAAGTTACAAAAAAATGTTACCACTAAGTTAAAGTAGAATATGTCACGAAAAAACAATCTCGGAATCAGAATGATAACTAAAAGCATTCCAGAGTTATTAATGTTTAAAGTGACAGTGGTCAGATGTGCAAAAAATGGCCGGGTCCTAAGGTGTAAAATGGCTGGGTCCTTAAGGGGTTAAAAAAGGATGCAACTGGACATCATTTTTCAAACTGTAAATGGTTTTTAACCGTATACAGGTTGAAATTTGTACTCACTGATACGGGAACTGTATTGCAAAAATGTGGTGTGCATGCACCCTTACCAAGATTTTTTTACCTCATCACAAAACTTTTATTTACTCAAAAAAAAAGCTGTATTTACAAAACACAGTGGCAGTTCAGTGAATGATCAGATTACATGCAGATTACATGCTGCCATTACAAGTCTATAGATAGGGATGGGCTGCCATCTGAAATTTTGGTGCCCCTTACATAGCTCAATGCACTGCTATAATCTAATATACCCTGGTTACTGTGAAACCCCCTAAAAAAGTTGCCCTTATAATTTGCTGATCTTCCCAAATACTGACCTTACAGAGGTAGATACCAGCAAGCATTCTGCAGACAGTATAAGTGATTACAGTTACATATAATGACTCACATGTGACATTTTCTCTAAGTGAATCACAGGCGATGTCGTCTCTGATGGGAGTCGTTTTCCTTTTCCTTTTTTTCACTATCTGCCCTGGGCAATCATGAATAGTTTTTTCTTGCCAAGACTCCTCTCCACAGAATCTGCCAGAGCAGCCAACAAACATTTTTGGCTTCTTTCACTAGCACAATGCCCACCTCTGTACAAACTCCCCATGTATTGCCCCACATAGTAATAGTGCTTTGCGTCCTTATATATATTTGTCGACACCTCTATGCCCTCGTAGATATTTGTAGTTCTCTCTCTGTACCATATTTATTTGTAGATCCCCTCTCTGTGCCCCACATATATATATATATATATATATATATATATGTGTGTGTGTGTATATATATTTGTAGACCCCCTCTGTTTTTCTAACCTATTACTTGTTTTGTACTATGTTTATATTGTTGTTATATATGTTTTAAAGAAGCATTCCAGGGTTGTCTTTTTTTTATTTTTTGCTTATACAGTACAGCATAGGCTATTATTGAAGAATAATATATAGGTTCTTGCCTCTAACCTCTTTTTTTCTGATGCGTGCATGGGATAGGCTCCCTTTGTGTTTCCAAATGCACAGATGCAGCCTACATTCCCCCATGAATCCTCTGGCTGAGGGTCAGGTGTTTGATCACTGCAGCTGGTCATCTAATTAAGCTCTGGTGCTAAAGGTTACACAAGTGGACTCATTAGACCAGTGTTTACCAACCAGGGTGCCTCCAGATGTTGCAAAACTACAACTCCCAGCATGCCTGAACAGCCTTTGGGTGGGAAACACTGCATTAGTAAGTGGTTTGGGGTCAATTCTTACTTCAAGCAGTTTAGATGCCTTTTTATTATTTGAAGTCCTCTTTTTATAGAGAAATACATTTGTCTCATAATCACAATTGAGGTGTTCTATAAAGATTTGACGTCTCTAGGCTGTGTTCACATGTTGAATTTTTTATGCATTTTAACTACCGTATTTATCGGCGTATAACACGCACTGGCGTATAATACGCACCCCCATTTTAACAGGGAAATGTAAGTAAAAAAAAAAAAGTAAAAAAAATGACTTGGACTAAATGCCACATCATCCCCCCAACTTCGTTTTCTTCTGCACCTGTTTGGTCCCGTCCCCTCCAGTGTCACATCATTCCTTCCCTTTTATCAGTCCCTGTGCCACATTTACCCCTCATCACCACCCCCCATGTCTCATCATCCCCCCCATGTCTCATCCTTTCCCCCTGTCATAGACCACCACTAGCCATACAGACATTAAGCATTTAGTGCCTCCCCCCACCATCATTTTCCCCTGTCTCATCATCCCCCACCCTGTCTCATCATGTCCCCCCATCATTCCCCCCTCATCATCCCCCACCCTGTCTCATCATGTCCCCCATCATTCCCCCCTCATCATCTCCCCCACCCTGTCTCATCATGCCCCCATCATTCCCCCTAATCATCACCCCACCCTGTCTCATCATGTCCCCCATCATTTCCCCTCATCATTTCCCCACCCTGTCTCATCATGTACCCCATCATGCCCCCCTCATCATCCCCCCACCCTGTCTCATCATGCCCCCCATCATTCCCCCCTCATCATTTACCCCTGTCTCATCATCCCCCCACCCTGTCTCATCATGTCCCCCATCATTCCCCCCTCATCATTTCCCCCTGTCTCATCATACCCCCACCCTGTCTCATCATGTCCCCCATCATTCCCCCCTCATCATTTCCCCCTGTCTCATCATCCCCCCCAACCTGTCTCATCATGTCCCCCATCATTCCCCCCTCATCATCCCCCCACCCTGTCTCATCATCCCCCCCAACCTGTCTCATCATCTCCCCATCATTCCCCCCCCCCTCATCATTTCCACCGTCTCATCATCCCCCCATCATCCCCCCCTCATCATTTCCACCGTCTCATCATCCCCCCATCATGTTCCTCCTATGCCAGTGGTCTTCAACCTGCGGACCTCCAGATGTTGAAAAACATCAACGTTTTGCATGACCTGACCTGCCGAAGCGCAGCCAGGTAAGGAAAATAAACAAAACTATGAAAAGCAGGGAAAGGGGGAATGATGAGGGAGGGGGGAGGTAAGAAAAATGAAAATTAAAACTGTCACTTGTTTTCTCCCGCACAGGTACTGGTGGATAGTGCAGTAGACACTGATTAAAAGGTAGCGCAGATCCGGACAAGGTAGGGCTCATTTTAATCAGCGTCTCCCGCACTATCCATCAGTACCTGTGGATAGTGCGGGAGAAAACAAATGACAGTTTTCCAGAGCGGGGAGGAGACGCCGCTGGTCACTGATTTAAAGTGGCCACGGCCGTGCTGCTAATACTTAACAAGCAGCCGCTGCTGCGGCCGCTTTAAAACAGTGACCAGAAGACTTATCGGCGTATAACACGCAGGCAGAATTTTTGCCTTAAATTTAAGTTTTAAAAGTGCATGTTATACGCCAATAAATACGGTATTTTGTGGTGATTTTCTAAAATCGTGGAAAAAATTTCACATTTCTACTGTGATAGAAACCTTGTGCAGAAGAAAACTTGTGTCCATAGCAACCAATCAAATCGCTTTTGACCTTTTTGAAAACCTCTGAAAAATAAAAGAAGTGATTTGATTGGTTGCGATGGGGAACTGGTCGACTTTTCCTCTGCATAGGATTTGATTAATCCAACACCCCCTCCCCCTCTCCAGAGATTCGGCTGCAGAGGAGTTCTGTTGAATTCAACGGGATTCTACTGCTCTTTGCACACTGCGGTATTTCCCTGCCAGATGTTTCCGGCACGGAAATTCAATTTTTCGTGTCCGCACAAAGAATGAACTGCTTGCGCCTGCAGTTTGCAGAATGTCTGTACACAGTTTCTCCTTGCGGACATTCTGTAGTGTGAACATAGCCTAAATATTCTTTTTTTTTTCTCTCAAAGCCTCCTCCACTATAAGGCATAGCTGGGAACTGCTGTAAGTTGCTGGACTCCAACAATGAAACTGTCCTTTCCAGAATCCTCATCCAGTATTATTGCACCTGCAAGCACTAAAGTTCTATAAATAAGAGTAAAATATTTGCATAGACATTGGATGGATTGTCCTTATTTGGCAGAAAACATGTAGCACTAAAAGTCTGCTTGTGTCTGACCTCATGGGGCCGAAATATATATGGATGAATGGTAAGCTTGCCTGTAACAGCGGGATCTATTTACACAATGTGAACCTCATGGTGTCACAAAGCGATATGTTCCGCTTAATAACAAACAAAGGACAGAATTAGCATTTCTTCACTTTCATATTAGTTCCATCCATTACAGTCCCCCACAGGCACTTCTGGCTCCTCCGCAGATTGTTCCACGAGTTGTCGAACTAGTAGACAGGCCAAGAGCTAGTCAGCAGTGACAATAACGTCTTGTTGGATGTCATACAAATATGACCCGCTGAACTTTTCATCACTATTCTCTGCAGTGACAACTAATATTTTAAAGCTCGCTCTTGACTGACTCTAAATAGAAATAATTCCCTTCCTGAACTTCCTGCACTCTGCCCTCTGAACCTTTGTGTATACATACAGCTGTGCAAATATTGTCACCTGGAAAGCTAAAGTCATGCGTTCCGGGTTTTCTTTATAAAATGTGATTTTTTTTTTTACATTTATTTATTTATTTATTTTGCGTGTGTGTATTTTGTTTCATGTATGTTCTGAATCACAGGAAATGTTTCCTTTCACCACTAGATGGCATCAAGCTTTTTAAATGAAATACAAACAAAATCAGGGGAATTATATATCTGACTGCATATAAAATTATGGCAATATTCTATCTATGCCCCATGTCTAGGTAAAGAGAGGGTCTCACAGTGCACCCAGGGTTGATACAACAATGCAAAATAAGGATCCAGGTGAAAATTTTTATATACAATATTTAAAGGAGAAGTGTCCCCTATTAAAACATCCCCTATCTGCATGATAGGGGATACGTTTTAGACCGCGGGGGAGTTCGACCGCTGGGACCCCCTATGAACTCCTGTACGGGGCCCCGGCTCTCCCTGGGAACGTAGCCACATGAAGCGGTGGCCCCCTCTGGAGAGACGAAGGTAGCCAAAAGGCTGTGTTTCCTTTACAGGAGATTGTGGGGGGCCCAATGGTTGGACCCCTCACAATCTAAAACTTATCTGCTATCCTGCAGATAGAGCATACATTTTTGTACATGATATTTCTCCTTTAAATATTGTATATTATAGATCCCTGTATCAAGCAATTGGCTCCATTGTCAGCTCCTGCGGAAAGGGGATACGTTTTTGTACATGATTTATCTCCTTTAAGATATTATAATAAGCATGATGTTTAGCTTACATATTCAGTATGGTATATCGATTGGCCCTGATTTACATTCACATTACATGGAGGTTGCGACATGCTCTGAAAAGCCTATCTTTTGGGGACTGTGAAGGCTAGGAAGGCAAGAAAAACTCGCTATGATGCAATGGCATCGCTTGGGGGAGGGGGAGAGGAGAGCATGGCCCCCCTATATCATGCTGTGCCAATCCCCATTGAAAGTTGCAGTGCCACATGCAAAATCCTCCTCCTTGCACAGAAATAGTGCATCTTTATAGTATTTTCTTTCCTTACCCCCATTCATTATAATGTATCCCCTCCTCACCCCCATCATTTAAAGTGTATCCTTTCCTCTCCCCCATTTTTTATAGTGTATCCATTCCTCACCTCCATCCTTTATAGGGCATCTCCTCCTCACCCCGCTCCATACTTTATAATGTAGTAAGTGCATCACTGCCTTATCCCCCGTTCTTTATAATGCACCCCCACCTCACCCTGTAGTGCACTATAACAGATGGGTGGGGTGGTGGTGAACTATATATAATAGGAGGTGGGGAGTTTGTAAACTATAACGAATGTAGGTGTGGGGGCTGAAATATGATTTTGTTTAGTGTTATGGGGTATGCATTTATTCAGGTGTTGGGTATAAATTTATCCCAGGATATGGGGGTCTTCATTTATCCAGGGGTCTGAGGTATACAGATAAATATAAAGTAAAGGGGTTACTACAAGGTGACACATATGATTTGAGTCTATGACACCATCTCGATATACTCAAAGCCATGCTGAACAAGAAAGGTTGGCAGTTTATGAAATACTAGGTCTGACTAGACTCGCACTATTTACTAGGCCTAATTCAAAGTCACTCAGATAACATGATTTTCCAGTTATAATGTGCATTTACATTGAAACCAATCCACAGAAAACTTGAAAGGGCAGGTGTCCCTAACAAAGTGTCCATTCATTGTATACACAAAGGAATGGGTTACACTAAGCACTAAAACTACTGCTGCAGATGAGATGGAAGCCTTGATTTACCTTTAAGGGACAGTGCAGATCCTCTAGGGAACAGACACATCTTGTAGGTACACATTCTGACTGAGACTGAGCAAAAATACAGAGCAATATCAAGGTAGAAAACTAAAAAAATAATAAAAATAAAGGCAGAGGATGGTTTATCATGATGGGGGCAGTTAACTGGGAGGATTATAAAATTTAACAAGATCATGACAGGTACTCTTTAACCCCTTAAGGACTCCGCGTTTTTCCGTTTTTGTATTTTAATTTTTTCCTCATCAATTGCATTTTCTTTATTTCCTTCTAAAAAATCATAACGCTTTAAATTTTGCACTTAAAAATCCATATAATGGCTGATTTTTTGCGCCACCAATTCTACTTTGCAGTGACATTAGTCATTTTACCAAAAAATCCACGGTGAAATGGAAAAAAAAATTCATTGAAATTGAAGAAAAAATTTCATTTTGTAAATTTTGGGGGCTTCCGTTTCTACGCAGTGCATTTTTCGGTAAAAAAATTACACCTTATATTTATTCTGTAGGTCCATAAGGTTAAAATGATACTCTACTTATATAGGTTTTATTTTGTCGTACTTCTGAAAAAAATCATAACTACATGCAGGAAAATGTATACGTAAAAAATTCTCATCTTCTGACCACTATAACTTTTCTATTTTTCTGCGTACGGACTGATATGGGACTAATTTTTTGCACTGTGTTCTAAAGTTTTTATTGGTATTGTATTGATCTGATTTTTTGATCGCTTTTTATTAATTTTTTCATGATATAAAAAGTGACCAAAAATATTTGGGACTTAGGAATTTTTTTGTACGTACGCCATTAACGATATATTTTTATAGTTCGGACATTTATGCACGTGGCGATACCATATATGTTTATTTTTATTTACACCGTTTTTTATGGGAAAAGGGGGGCGATTCAAACTTTTATTAGGGAAGGGGTTAAATGACCTTTATTAACTTTTTTTTCACTTTTTTTTTTGCAGTGTTATAGCTCCGATAGGGGGCTATAACACTGCACACACTGATCTTTTACCCTGATCGCTGCAAAGTCATAGCTTTGCATGGATCAGCGTTCTAGGGGCTCGATTGCTCAAGCCTGTAGCTCAGGCTTGGAGCAATCAAACGCCGATCGGACGCGACGGAGCAAGGTAAGGGGGCCTCCGCTCACAACCTAGCTGATCGGGACATCGCAATTTTATTGTGATAGTTCCGATCAGCCTGACTGAGCTGCCAGGAAGCTTTTACTTTCGATTTGGACGTGGCAATCAACTTTGATCGTCGTGTCTGAAAGGAAAATAGCACGCGGCACAATGATCTGTGCCACATGCTATTAGCCCAGGGTCCCGGCTATCATTAGCAGCCGGGACCGACCTGGTATGATGTGGGGTCACGGCGTGACCCCGTTTTAAATACCGGGCCCGGGCGCAGGGCGTACAGGTACGCCCTGCGTCCTTAAGAGGTTAAGGGGTTAACATTGGGCTATTAAGAAGAATTTTTTTTGTGGGTTTGTTTTTACTAGAATGCAAATTGTTAACTGAATTCTACTTACTTTTATTTAATTTTTTTTTTCTCAGAATGAAGCTTTTTATAACAAGGTCTCTTTGTCTAACATTATCACAAAGATCCTTTCAGATGTTACTAGAATATGGTGTCTTATGATAGTTTTATGATTTTCCAAGAAATTGGACCAGTTTAAAAGTAACATTCAGTCTTCCATAGTATCACAGAAATTATCTGTCATGTCAGGCAGGGATAAATGCAGCCCTGAGCTCTTCCAAACCTCTGTACCTGCCTTTTGGGGTGTCCAACTCCTAAAAGGGCGTCCCTGTCCACGATGTTGGTCTCTATGCTACTAAAGTGCAGGGCATAGCTAAGTCAAAATAATAAACAAACAGAAGTCAAGAAAAAGGTCAGGACACAAAGAGTTAACTAATAACAGCACAGCAAAAACACAGACAGGGAATGCACATACAATGTAAAATCAGGATCAAACAAGCCAAGGCTTTACCAATGAGAGTGTGCAGTACAGATACAATAAGCAAAGGGGTAGTCGAAGAACAAGCAAAAAGGTCAGGAGCACCAGAGAACCGAATAATAAACACAGGTAGAAAATGTACTGTAAGATGCTGCCATCTAGATCACTAAAAGGCATGGCAAAAGTCGCAAAATGGAACAAATGTGCCTCAAATGCGTCAAAGCACAACAAAAATAAAATAGTCTACCCACGATGATGAATTCATAGTGTCTTCAATACAGTTCCCAATTTAGTGACAACCTCAGTGCTTCCAAATATAGGGACAATTATTTCTACAGTTTTGTACAATGGAAAAAAGTTGTACTACAACAGCTTGAATTTTGGGGAATCTACAGGGAAGTACAATATAATGTAAGTGAATGGGACTTAAAGGGGTACCCCGGTAGAAAAAAAAAATTTAATCAACTGGTTCCAGAAAGTTAAACTGATTTGTAAATTACTATTTAAAAATAGTAATTCTTCCAGTACCTATCAGCTGCTGTATGCTCCACAGGAAGTGTTTTCTTTTTGAATTTCTTTTCTGTCTGACCACAGTGCTCTCTTCTGACACCTCTGTCCATGTCAGGAACTGTCCAGAGCAGGATAGGTTTGCTATGGGATTTGCTCCTGACATGAACAGAGGTGTCAGCATAGAGCACTGTGGGCAGATAGAAAGGAAATTGAAAAACTTCCTGTGGAGCATACAGCAGCTGATAAGTACTGGAAGGATTAAAGGGGTACTCTGCCCCTAGACATCTTATCCCCCATCCAAAGGATAGGGGATAACATGTCTGATCGCAGGGGTCCCGCCGCTGGGAACCCCCTTGATCTCTCCTGCAGCACCCGATGTAATCTGCTCCTCATGCCCCCTCCCATAGACTTGCATTGAGGGGGTTGGGTGTGACATCACGATCGTCCGGCCCCTGCATTGCCAGTCATCAGGCAGGGAGTGAAGTTCGCTCCGTGCACTAGATAACAGGGGGTGCTGCAGGAGAGATCACAGGGGTTTCCAGCGGCGGGACCCCGCGATCAGATATCTTATCCCCTATCCTTTGGATAGGGGATAAGATGTCTAGGGGTGGAGTACCCCTTTAAATAGAAGTAATTTACAAATCTGTTTCTGAAACCAGTTGATTTAAAAAAAGATACCCTGGAATACCCCTTTAAAACAAACCCCATTGCTATACATCCTAGAAAATTGGCAGCGTATTCTAGACTTGCGGTGGGTTCTCACATATACAGCATGTCTTATTTGTTTCAGAAATGCCATGTATTTTCAACAGTGAGTAAAATATCTGCATATAAATGCAACGATATCTGCAACAAATATGGATTTTGCTGTGGATTATTAAGGAGGTTCAGCAGTGAATATTTATTGTTAAATGTGAACCAGACCAAAGGAACACTATCATTTTCTTAAATGAAACGTATAAAACATGACTAATTGTAAAAGGCAATATTCTGTTGGCATACAAATACTTTATGAAATGTAGCTTTTATTATTGGTGTCATGTAATACCATCATAGAATTCATCAAGCGAGAAAAATAAAACAAGATTGTCCTATTGGGTTTTCTCATGTCTTTCCAGTTTCATATCAAGTATTCTGAAGGTGACTTTGCAAACAGATCATCCATTGCATGACATCATCCTGATTTATGTGACAATTTTTAGACTTGCGCGTCAGATGAATGAGATTCACTATTAACTCGTAATTTGATTCTGATGACTGAACTGACCTAAGAATTTAAAAACCCAGCCGCACATAAAACTGCATGAGCTCATATGTCATAGTCAATGCTTACAGTATAGTTGTGATTAAAAAACAAAACTCCGGCCTAACCCATTATTAAGACAGACAGGAAAGTCAATAAAGTAGGAGCAATAGTTAAATATGTAATGATAATCCAAATTATTTCTATACACATTGAGTAACAGTTCTGTTGGCTCCACTCACAGCTTAAGCATAAATTGTCAAGTATATCAACAAAAAAGCCAAAGCCAGAGTATGATCAGAAACAATACTAACCCTATAAAGACTACAAACAAATGCATTGTATGTGGTACAATTTATACTGCTCTACATTTTAATGAAACAACTGGCTGCACAAAAGATATCCATCAAAATGCCAAAACTTTTATGTTTTTTCTGAAAAGTCTCACATGTAAAACCAGGTTAAGCATTTCCATGTTGTTTCGATGGGCATTGTTTTGAGAGGCCAGATGTTGGAACTGATTTACTATTGTAAACCTGACCTATTTTGTCAGGTTGTGCACCAGAATTTGACACATTGCGCCGGAATTTCTATCTGCGCCAGAATTTGTGCTAAAAAAAATCAAAAACCCGAACAACTCTTCATTTTAATGAGAAAACCGGAAAAGGGGCATGGTCACCAAAAAAGGTCTGCGTCCCTGACATTTTCTAATAATCCCAACATATTTACTAAGGTTTTCACAGAAAATGTGGTGGATTTGAGCTCTGGAAAAACCAAACAAAACTAGGATTAGTGCTGGGCGGTATACCGGACTTTTTGATCACTTTTTATTCATTTTTTTAATGGTATAAAAAGTGACCAAAATACGCTTTTTTGGACTTTGGAATTTTTTTGCGCGTACGCCATTGACCGTGCGGTTTAATTAATGATATATTTTTATAGTTCGGACATTTATGCACGCGGCGATACCACATGTTTATTTTTATTTTTTTTCACTGTTTTATTTTTTTTATGGGAAAAGGGGGGTGATTCAAACTTTTATTAGGGAAGGGGTTAAATGACCTTTATTAACACTTTTTTTTTACATTTTTTTTGCAGTGTTATAGGTCCAATAGGGACCTATAACACTGCACACACTGATCTCCTATGCTGATCACTGGCGTGCATTAACACGCCTGTGATCAGCATTATCGGCGCTTGACTGCTCCTGCCTGGATCTCAGGCACGGAGCAGTCATTCGTCGATCGGACACCGAGGAGGCAGGTAAGAGCCCTACCGGTGTCCGATCAGCTGTTCGAATAGCCCGACTGAGCAGCCGGGATACTTTCAGTTTCACTTTAGAAGCGGCGGTCAGCTTTGACAGCCGCTTCTAAAGGGTTAATACCGCACATCGCCGCGATCGGCGATGTGTGGTATTAGCCGCAGGTCCCGGCCGTTGATGAGCGCCAGGACCGAAGCGATCCCGCTTCATATCACGGGAGCCGGCGCAGGACGTAAATATACGTCCTGCGTCGTTAAGGGGTTAACCCTTTCCCTAATAAAAGTTTGAATCATACCCCTTTTCCCATAAAAAAAAACATGTAAATAAAAATAAATATAAACATGTGTGGCATCGCCGCATGCATAAATATCCGAACTATAAAAATATATCATTAATTAAACTTCACGGTCAATGGCGTACGCGCAAAAAATTCCAAAGTCCAAAATAACGTATTTTGGTCACTTTTTATATCATGAAAAAATGAATAAAAAGCTATCAAAAAGTCAGATCAATACAAAAATGGTACCACTAAAAACTTCAGATTATGGCGCTAAAAATGCGCCTGCATATCGCCCCATAAGCAGTAAAATAAAAAAAAGTTATAGGGGTCAGAAGATGACAATTCTAAACGTATACATTTTTCTGCATGTAGTTATGATTTTTTACAGAAATACGACAAAATCAAACCTGTATAAGTAGGGTATCATTTTAATCGTATGGACCTACAGAATAAAGATCAGGTGTCATTTGTACCGAACAATTTACTGCGTAGAAACGGAAGCCCCCAAAAGTTACAAAATGGCATTTTTTCTTCAATTTCGCACAATAAAAAAATTTTCCATTTCGCCGTAGATTTTTGGGTGAAATGACTGATGTCACTGCAAAATTGAATTGGTGACGCAAACAATAAGCCATAATATGGATTTTTAGGTGCAAAATTTAAAGGGTTATGATTTTTAAAAGGTGAGGAGGAAAAAACGAAAGTGGAAAAACCCATGGTCCTTAAGGGGTTAAATCTAATTGTTAGTATCACAAAAATTGAATTGTTCTGCATCAAGCAAGCATTTATACAGTGCTGTTAAACTTCAGTCTGTCGATTAGTGAAAACTTTCCTCTTCTTCTTGCTAGCTCCAAGCACTAGGTGTTTTGCATTTACTTGTTAGTCCCACCAAAATGTGTATTGTTCTGTATCAAGCAAGTGTTTTTATAGTGGCGTTAGACTTCAGACTGTCTTTAAGTGAAAATGTAACCCTTCTTGCTAATAGAATCATGCTCTCATTGTCTTTCATCTAATTTAGTGCTGGAAAAAAATTGTATTGCGCACTGTTTATGTAGTGCCATTGAACATCAGTTTGTGTTCAAGATACATTTTTATTCACATTTTATTAGAATTGTAATATTTTTCCAATTGCTTTGCTAATTTTAATAACATTTTAATGATAAATCATTATTTATATTTTGACATTAAAATCCACAGCACTCTGCAGGAATCGTCATTGGCAGTTTGTCACCCATGTCATCTTCCCTAAAAAAAAATTAAATTGTGCAGGAAAAAAGGCAGGAGCCAGCGCTATGAGTCTTCAGGTTTATTCGAGGTAAAAACAAGGAGAAGGATAGCTACACATAGCTGACTTCCTCTCTTGTTGTCTTTTTTAAGTTGTATTAAAATATAAATCTTTTTGCAAAATGTTTGTAGTTTAATAAAATTTAAAAAGTACTAATGATAATGTGTTTATTTACATAATGCCACAAAAATTACATAGTGACGTAGAGACATTTTCAATTTTCATTTTTGCTACATTTCCATCCTCATCTCTCATGTTTCATATTGTACTACTATAGCTTCCATTTCTGCAGCTACTATTACACTTGGTTATGTAACTACTAGCCCTAGACAACTGTTCATTTCCTGCATACTCTATAATGTTCCATAGTGTACTCTTGCTGCCATGGTGGCTACCAATGATGCTACTGCTACAAGCTCTAGACCGCTGCACATCTCCTACATTGTCCATCATACTGCACTACTCCTGTTAAAAACCCTACAGATAACAAACCTAAAAGTGCTTCCAAATTATTATTATTATTATTATTTTTTTTTTTTTTTTTTGAAAGCTTGGGAAAGAGCCATTGCTTTTTTACTTCCCAGAAAAACCTGGTTATAAATCCATCCAAGTGCTAAATCTGTATGGAGCATGTAGGTTCTCCCTTTCCTTCCACACTCCAAAATATTGTCAAATTTGTTGATTTTAAAATTAGTTGTTTCTATGTGAATAAAGACAGTAGTGTGTAAATGTTTGACATTTCTAATGCTGTCTTGGCATTAAATAGCTTGTAAGGGGTTAGGGACAGTCCTAGGCTATAGGGGCTATTGGGGCACTTCCAGATCAAATCAAATGACTGGTGTGGAGACACTTATTATTTTAACTAAAAAGAGCGGATTTCAACACTGTTATGAACCTAAATTAAGTTATGTCTAGAAGTGGAAATCTTGAAACCCACTTATTTAAGCCTTCAGAATAATAATATTTAGCTGCAGGTTTGGTGGATGCCACATCATGTGGAGACAGATTCCTCGTTTTTCTCATTAAAAATATGAAAAAAAAACCTGTATTTAGATTAGATAATGTATTCACCTCCAATAATTGTCTGGCTAAAATTTCATTTAGATCTGGTAATTATATTTGATATTTTCCATCTTCTTTACCAAGTGATAAGATTGCTAGCAAGTCCTTGAAGAGGTGCTATGATGAATTTAAGGCTAATTAAAGCCAACATATGGATTATCCAATTTTATATTGGAAAACTATAAACTTGGTTATGAGGTGAATATTATGTCATTTATGAAAGCAATGGGCCGAATACTCAATAATTACTGGAGAGAGAGTCATAACTATGGTTATAAGATGAATCCAACAAAGGGAAATAGGAATTAATTGGTTTATGCAAAGAAATAGATTGTGATTAGATGAGAATCCTTCTTATGGAAGCGCAAACAAGCAAGAACATCTATTACTAGGCCCCAGAGAGAGGGACAGGAATGTGGCCTGGCTCTAGTGGATATTAAAAAGTGCAGTCTAGCCTACTTAGCCAGATATTTCAATGATTGGCGCGAAGATAAAGAGAATTTTGCATCTCTGAAGCTTTATCCCATACCTTAAAAGTATGTTTACATAATGGAGGAAGTAAGACATTGGGGGGACATTGGGAGAGCATTTGGGATTTTAATAGACTACTGTTAATGAATATAGTTTTTGACCAAACAAAGTGAAAGGACACAATAATATAAAGCAATAATGCCAGAGTCTAGTTGTACAAAATACAATTAGCCTATCCAAAAAGAAAAAATACTAAAAAGACTATAATATAAGAATTACTCATATCATCTTTATTAAAGTATATTCATGAAGTACAATAAAACAATGTAAAACCCTAAACAGTATGGAAAAATTAGAACAGGTGGGTAATGGGAAGGGGATCCTGCTAAGCACTATAACCATTTCTCAATGAGAAAAATAACGTGCAATGTAGAGATTGGTGATATTTGGACATGCGTATATGTATACAAACACAAAGATGGTGGATGGGGGGGACGCGTTTTGATCCAAAGCTGCGCTGAGAGCCTTAAAAAATTCTGATAAAAAATTCTGAGATAAAAAAAAAATTTTGATAAAAATTTTTTTTTTCTTCTTTTGATATAATTTTTGATATAGTGTTTTTTGTTTTATGTAACTTTGAGGGAATGGCACCCTCTCTAGCCATGCACCCCTCCCCCTTTTCCCAGGAGGGACTTTAAATTGATAATGGATCTAGCATAACACCCAGACAAGAGGCTATATGCACAGCAGAGGTGAGAGTTATGTTAAACTCATAATGTATGTTAGGGACCCATCCGAAAACGGCCACCTCCACGTGGTGGATGGGGGGACACGTTTTGATCAAAAAGTGCGCTGAGAGCCTTAAAAAATTCTGATAAAAAAATTCTGAGATAAAAAAAAAAAATTGATACAATTTTTTTTTTCTTCTTCTTTTGATATAATGGGCCGCTGCAATCTTTGTGTTTGTATACTTTGCATTTGCCATAGCAGCATGCACCCGTGTATTAGGAAGTTGTGCTGGCGATTTGTGTTTTTTGTTTTATGTGACATGCGTATATGCACATACCACATATAATAAAGCACAATAGGTAATGATTAGCAATACACAGTACACTCAGATACCCCTGTTACTGTTACGCCGAGCGCTCCGGGTCCCCGCTCCTCCCCGGAGCGCTCGCTTCTCTCTCTCCGCTGCAGCGCTCCGGTCACGTCCTCTGACCCGGGGCGCTGCGATCCCGCTGCCAGCCGGGATGCGATTCGCGATGCGGGTAGCGCCCGCTCGCGATGCGCACCCCGGCTCCCCTACCTGACTCGCTCCCCGTCTGTTCTGTCCCGGCGCGCGCGGCCCCGCTCCCTAGGGCGCGCGCGCGCCGGGTCTCTGCGATTTAAAGGGCCACTGCGCCGCTGATTGGCGCAGTGGTTCCAATTAGGGTAATCACCTGTGCACTTCCCTATATTACCTCACTTCCCTTGCACTCCCTTGCCGGATCTTGTTGCCTTAGTGCCAGTGAAAGCGTTCCTTGTGTGTTCCTTGCCTGTGTTTCCAGACCTTCTGCCGTTGCCCCTGACTACGATCCTTGCTGCCTGCCCCGACCTTCTGCTACGTCCGACCTTGCTTCTGCCTACTCCCTTGTACCGCGCCTATCTTCAGCAGCCAGAGAGGTGAGCCGTTGCTAGTGGATACGACCTGGTCACTACCGCCGCAGCAAGACCATCCCGCTTTGCGGCGGGCTCTGGTGAAAACCAGTAGTGGCTTAGAACCGGTCCACTAGCACGGTCCACGCCAATCCCTCTCTGGCACAGAGGATCCACTACCTGCCAGCCGGCATCGTGACAGTAGATCCGGCCATGGATCCCGCTGAAGTTCCTCTGCCAGTTGTCGCTGACCTCACCACGGTGGTCGCCCAGCAGTCACAACAGATAGCGCAACAAGGCCAACAGCTGTCTCAACTGACCGTTATGCTACAACAGTTACTACCACAGCTTCAGCAGTCATCTCCGCCGCCAGCTCCTGCACCTCCTACGCAGCGAGTGGCCGCTCCTGGGCTACGCCTATCCTTGCCGGATAAATTTGATGGGGACTCTAAGTTTTGCCGTGGCTTTCTTTCCCAGTGTTCCCTGCATCTGGAGATGATGTCGGACCTGTTTCCCACTGAAAGGTCTAAAGTGGCTTTCGTAGTCAGCCTTCTGTCCGGAAAAGCCCTGTCATGGGCCACACCGCTCTGGGACCGCAATGACCCCGTCACTGCCTCTGTACACTCCTTCTTCTCGGAAATCCGAAGTGTCTTTGAGGAACCTGCCCGAGCCTCTTCTGCTGAGACTGCCCTGTTGAACCTGGTCCAGGGTAATTCTTCCGTTGGCGAGTATGCCGTACAATTCCGTACTCTTGCTTCAGAATTGTCCTGGAATAATGAGGCCCTCTGCGCGACCTTCAAAAAAGGCCTATCCAGCAACATTAAAGATGTTCTGGCCGCACGAGAAATTCCTGCTAATCTACATGAACTTATTCACCTAGCCACTCGCATTGACATGCGTTTTTCCGAAAGGCGTCAGGAACTCCGCCAAGATATGGACTCTGTTCGCACGAGGCGTTTCTCCTCCTCGGCTCCTCTCTCCTCTGGTCCCCTGCAATCTGTTCTTGTGCCTTCCGCCGTGGAGGCTATGCAGGTCGACCGGTCTCGCCTGACACCTCAAGAGAGGACACGACGCCGTATGGAGAACCTCTGCCTGTACTGTGCTAGTACCGAACACTTCCTGAGGGATTGTCCTATCCGTCCTCCCCGCCTGGAAAGACGTACGCTGACTCCGCACAAAGGTGAGACAGTCCTTGATGTCTACTCTGCTTCTCCACGTCTTACAGTGCCTGTGCGGATGTCTGCCTCTGCCTTCTCCTTCCCTGCTGTGGCCTTCTTGGACTCTGGATCTGCAGGAAATTTTATTTTGGCCTCTTTCGTCAACAGGTTCAACATCCCGGTGACCAGTCTCGCCAGACCCCTCTACATCAATTGTGTAAATAATGAAAGATTGGACTGTACCATACGTTTCCGCACGGAGCCCCTTCTTATGAGCATCGGATCTCATCATGAGAGGATTGAACTTTTGGTCCTCCCCAATTGCACCTCAGAAATTCTCCTTGGACTTCCCTGGCTTCAACTTCATTCCCCAACCCTGGATTGGTCCACTGGGGAGATCAAGAGTTGGGGGCCCTCTTGTTCCAAGAACTGTCTAAAACCGGTTCCCAGTAACCCTTGCCGTAACTCTGTGGTTCCTCCAGTAACCGGTCTCCCTAAGGCCTATATGGACTTCGCGGATGTTTTCTGCAAAAAACAAGCTGAGACTCTACCTCCTCACAGGCCTTATGATTGCCCTATCGACCTCCTCCCGGGTACTACTCCACCCCGGGGCAGAATTTATCCTCTCTCTGCCCCAGAGACTCTTGCCATGTCCGAATACGTCCAGGAGAATCTAAAAAAGGGCTTTATCCGTAAATCCTCCTCTCCTGCCGGAGCCGGATTTTTCTTTGTGTCCAAAAAAGATGGCTCCCTACGTCCTTGCATTGACTACCGCGGTCTTAATAAAATCACGGTTAAGAACCGCTACCCCTTACCCCTCATCTCTGAACTCTTTGATCGCCTCCAAGGTGCCCACATCTTCACTAAATTGGACTTAAGAGGCGCCTATAACCTCATCCGCATCAGAGAGGGGGACGAGTGGAAAACGGCATTTAACACCAGAGATGGACACTTTGAGTATCTGGTCATGCCCTTTGGACTGTGCAATGCCCCTGCCGTCTTCCAAGACTTTGTCAATGAAATTTTTCGTGATCTGTTATACTCCTGTGTTGTTGTATATCTGGACGATATCCTAATTTTTTCTGCCAATCTAGAAGAACACCGCCAGCATGTCCGTATGGTTCTTCAGAGACTTCGTGACAACCAACTCTATGCCAAAATTGAGAAATGTCTGTTTGAATGCCAATCTCTTCCTTTTCTAGGATATTTGGTCTCTGGCCAGGGACTACAGATGGATCCAGACAAACTCTCTGCCGTCTTAGATTGGCCACGCCCCTCCGGACTCCGTGCTATCCAACGCTTTTTGGGGTTCGCCAATTATTACAGGCAATTTATTCCACATTTTTCTACCATTGTGGCTCCTATCGTGGCTTTAACCAAAAAAATGCTGATCCCAAGTCCTGGCCTCCTCAAGCAGAAGACTCCTTTAAACGACTCAAGTCTGCCTTTTCTTCGGCTCCCGTGCTCTCCAGACCTGACCCTTCCAAACCCTTCCTATTGGAGGTTGATGCCTCCTCAGTGGGAGCTGGAGCTGTTCTTCTACAAAAAAATTCTTCCGGGCATGCTGTCACTTGTGGTTTTTTCTCTAGGACCTTCTCTCCAGCGGAGAGGAACTACTCCATCGGGGATCGAGAGCTTCTAGCCATTAAATTAGCACTTGAGGAATGGAGGCATCTGCTGGAGGGATCAAGATTTCCTGTTATTATCTACACCGACCACAAGAACCTCTCCTACCTCCAGTCTGCCCAACGGCTGAATCCTCGCCAGGCCCGGTGGTCTCTGTTCTTTGCCCGATTTAATTTTGAGATTCACTTTCGTCCTGCCGATAAGAACATTAGGGCCGATGCTCTCTCTCGTTCCTCGGATGCCTCAGAAGTTGATCTCCCTCCGCAACACATCATTCCACCTGACTGCCTGATCTCCACTTCTCCTGCCTCCATCAGGCAGACTCCTCCAGGAAAGACCTTTGTTTCTCCACGCCAACGCCTCGGAATCCTCAAATGGGGTCACTCCTCCCATCTCGCAGGTCATGCGGGCATCAAGAAATCTGTGCAACTCATCTCCCGCTTCTATTGGTGGCCGACTCTGGAGACGGATGTTGGGGACTTTGTGCGAGCCTGCACTATCTGTGCCCGGGATAAGACTCCTCGCCAGAAGCCCGCTGGTTTTCTTCATCCTCTGCCTGTCCCCGAACAGCCTTGGTCTCTGATTGGTATGGATTTTATTACTGATTTACCCCCTTCCCGTGGCAACACTGTTATTTGGGTGGTCGTTGATCGATTCTCCAAAATGGCACATTTCATCCCTCTTCCTGGTCTTCCTTCTGCGCCTCAGTTGGCTAAACAATTTTTTGTACACATTTTTCGTCTTCACGGGTTGCCTACGCAGATTGTCTCGGATAGAGGGGTCCAATTCGTGTCTAAATTCTGGAGGGCTCTCTGTAAACAACTCAAGATTAAATTAAATTTTTCCTCTGCATATCATCCCCAGTCCAATGGACAAGTAGAAAGAATTAACCAGATCTTGGGTGATTATTTGCGACATTTTGTTTCCTCCCGCCAGGATGACTGGGCAGATCTCCTTCCATGGGCCGAATTCTCGTATAACTTCAGGGTCTCTGAATCTTCCTCCAAATCCCCATTTTTCGTGGTGTACGGCCGTCACCCTCTTCCCCCCCTCCCTACCCCCTTGCCCTCTGGTCTGCCCGCTGTGGATGAAATTTCTCGTGACCTTTCCATTATATGGAGAGAGACCCAAAATTCTCTCTTACAGGCTTCTTCACGCATGAAGAGGTTCGCGGATAAGAAAAGAAGAGCTCCCCCCGTTTTTTCCCCTGGAGACAAGGTATGGCTCTCCGCTAAATATGTCCGCTTCCGTGTCCCTAGCTACAAGTTGGGACCACGCTATCTTGGTCCTTTCAAAATTTTGTGTCAAATTAATCCTGTCTCTTATAAACTTCTTCTTCCTCCTTCTCTTCGTATCCCTAATGCCTTTCACGTCTCTCTTCTCAAACCACTCATCCTCAACCGTTTTTCTCCCAAATCTGTTCCTCCCACTCCTGTTTCCGGCTCCTCGGACGTCTTCTCGGTCAAGGAAATTTTGGCTGCCAAAAAGGTCAGAGGGAAAAATTTTTTTTTAGTAGACTGGGAGGGTTGTGGTCCTGAAGAGAGATCCTGGGAACCTGAGGACAACATCCTTGACAAAAGTCTGCTCCTCAGGTTCTCAGGCTCCAAGAAGAGGGGGAGACCCAAGGGGGGGGGGTACTGTTACGCCGAGCGCTCCGGGTCCCCGCTCCTCCCCGGAGCGCTCGCTTCTCTCTCTCCGCTGCAGCGCTCCGGTCACGTCCTCTGACCCGGGGCGCTGCGATCCCGCTGCCAGCCGGGATGCGATTCGCGATGCGGGTAGCGCCCGCTCGCGATGCGCACCCCGGCTCCCCTACCTGACTCGCTCCCTGTCTGTTCTGTCCCGGCGCGCGCGGCCCCGCTCCCTAGGGCGCGCGCGCGCCGGGTCTCTGCGATTTAAAGGGCCACTGCGCCGCTGATTGGCGCAGTGGTTCCAATTAGGGTAATCACCTGTGCACTTCCCTATATTACCTCACTTCCCTTGCACTCCCTTGCCGGATCTTGTTGCCTTAGTGCCAGTGAAAGCGTTCCTTGTGTGTTCCTTGCCTGTGTTTCCAGACCTTCTGCCGTTGCCCCTGACTACGATCCTTGCTGCCTGCCCCGACCTTCTGCTACGTCCGACCTTGCTTCTGCCTACTCCCTTGTACCGCGCCTATCTTCAGCAGCCAGAGAGGTGAGCCGTTGCTAGTGGATACGACCTGGTCACTACCGCCGCAGCAAGACCATCCCGCTTTGCGGCGGGCTCTGGTGAAAACCAGTAGTGGCTTAGAACCGGTCCACTAGCACGGTCCACGCCAATCCCTCTCTGGCACAGAGGATCCACTACCTGCCAGCCGGCATCGTGACAGTTACGCCGAGCGCTCCGGGTCCCCGCTCCTCCCCGGAGCGCTCGCTACACTCTCCCCACTGCAGCGCTCCGGTCAGATCCACTGACCCGGGGCGCTGCGATTCCGCTTCCAGCCGGGGTGCGATTCGCGATGCGGGTAGCGCCCGCTCGCGATGCGCACCCCGGCTCCCGTACCTGACTCGCTCTCCCTCGGTCCTGTCCCGGCGCGCGCGGCCCCGCTCCCTAGGGCGCGCGCGCGCCGGGTCTTTGCGATTTAAAGGGCCACTGCGCCGCTGATTGGCGCAGTGATTCCAATTAGTGTGTTCACCTGTGCACTTCCCTATATCACCTCACTTCCCCTGCACTCCCTTGCCGGATCTTGTTGCCATTGTGCCAGTGAAAGCGTTTCCTTGTGTGTTCCTAGCCTGTGTTCCAGACCTCCTGCCGTTGCCCCTGACTACGATCCTTGCTGCCTGCCCCGACCTTCTGCTACGTCCGACCTTGCTTCTGTCTACTCCCTTGTACCGCGCCTATCTTCAGCAGCCAGAGAGGTGAGCCGTTGCTAGTGGATACGACCTGGTCACTACCGCCGCAGCAAGACCATCCCGCTTTGCGGCGGGCTCTGGTGAAAACCAGTAGTGACTTAGAACCGATCCACTAGCACGGTCCACGCCAATCCCTCTCCGGCACAGAGGATCCACTACCTGCCAGCCGGCATCGTGACAGTAGATCCGGCAATGGATCCCGCTGAAGTTCCTCTGCCAGTTGTCGCTGACCTCACCACGGTGGTCGCCCAGCAGTCACAACAGATAGCGCAACAAGGCCAACAGCTGTCTCAACTGACCGTTATGCTACAGCAGTTACTACCACAGCTTCAGCAGTCATCTCCTCCGCCAGCTCCTGCACCTCCTCCGCAGCGAGTGGCCGCTCCTGGTCTACGCCTATCCTTGCCGGATAAATTTGATGGGGACTCTAAGTTTTGCCGTGGCTTTCTTTCCCAATGTTCCCTGCATCTGGAGATGATGTCGGACCAGTTTCCCACTGAAAGGTCTAAGGTGGCTTTCGTAGTCAGCCTTCTGTCTGGAAAAGCCCTGTCTTGGGCCACACCGCTCTGGGACCGCAATGACCCCGTCACTGCCTCTGTACACTCCTTCTTCTCGGAAATCCGAAGTGTCTTTGAGGAACCTGCCCGAGCCTCTTCTGCTGAGACTGCCCTGTTGAACCTGGTCCAGGGTAATTCTTCCGTTGGCGAGTATGCCGTACAATTCCGTACTCTTGCTTCAGAATTATCCTGGAATAATGAGGCCCTCTGCGCGACCTTTAAAAAAGGCCTATCCAGCAACATTAAAGATGTTCTGGCCGCACGAGAAATCCCTGCTAATCTACATGAACTCATTCACCTAGCTACTCGCATTGACATGCGTTTTTCCGAAAGGCGTCAGGAGATCCGCCAAGATATGGACTCTGTTCGCACGAGGCGTTTCTTCTCCTCAGCTCCTCTCTCCTCTGGTCCCCTGCAATCCGTTTCTGTGCCTCCCGCCGTGGAGGCTATGCAGGTCGACCGGTCTCGCCTGACACCTCAAGAGAGGACACGACGCCGCATGGAGAACCTCTGCCTGTACTGTGCTAGTACCGAACACTTCCTGAGGGATTGTCCTATCCGTCCTCCCCGCCTGGAAAGACGTACGCTGACTCCGCACAAAGATGAGACAGTCCTTGATGTCTACTCTGCTTCTCCACGTCTTACTGTGCCTGTGCGGATGTCTGCCTCTGCCTTCTCCTTCTCTACTATGGCCTTCTTGGACTCTGGATCTGCAGGAAATTTTATTTTGGCCTCTCTCGTCAACAGGTTCAACATCCCAGTGACCAGTCTCGCCAGACCCCTTTACATCAATTGTGTGAACAATGAAAGATTGGACTGTACCATACGTTTCCGCACGGAGCCCCTTCTAATGAGCATCGGATCTCATCACGAGAGGATTGAACTTTTGGTCCTCCCCAATTGCACTTCTGAAATTCTCCTTGGACTTCCCTGGCTTCAACTTCATTCCCCAACCCTGGATTGGTCCACTGGGGAGATCAAGAGTTGGGGGCCCTCTTGTTCCAAGGACTGTCTAAAACCGGTTCCCAGTAACCCTTGCCGTGACTCTGTGGTTCCTCCAGTAACCGGTCTCCCTAAGGCCTATATGGACTTTGCGGATGTTTTCTGCAAAAAACAAGCTGAGACTCTACCTCCTCACAGGCCTTATGATTGTCCTATCGACCTCCTCCCGGGCACTACTCCACCCCGGGGCAGAATTTATCCTCTCTCTGCCCCAGAGACTCTTGCCATGTCTGAATACGTCCAAGAAAATTTAAAAAAGGGCTTTATCCGTAAATCCTCCTCTCCTGCCGGAGCCGGATTTTTCTTTGTGTCCAAAAAAGATGGCTCCCTACGTCCTTGCATTGACTACCGCGGTCTTAATAAAATCACGGTTAAGAACCGCTACCCCCTACCCCTCATCTCTGAACTCTTTGATCGCCTCCAAGGTGCCCACATCTTTACTAAACTGGACTTAAGAGGTGCTTATAACCTCATCCGCATCAGAGAGGGGGATGAGTGGAAAACGGCATTTAACACCAGAGATGGACACTTTGAGTATCTGGTCATGCCCTTTGGCCTGTGCAACGCCCCTGCTGTCTTCCAAGACTTTGTTAATGAAATTTTTCGTGATCTTTTATACTCCTGTGTTGTTGTATATCTGGACGATATCCTAATTTTTTCTGCCAATCTAGAAGAACACCGCCAGCATGTCCGTATGGTTCTTCAGAGACTTCGTGACAATCAACTCTATGCCAAAATTGAGAAATGTCTGTTTGAATGCCAATCTCTTCCTTTTCTAGGATACTTGGTCTCTGGCCAGGGACTACAAATGGATCCAGACAAACTCTCTGCCGTCTTAGATTGGCCACGCCCCTCCGGACTCCGTGCTATCCAACGTTTTTTGGGGTTCGCCAATTTTTACAGGCAATTTATTCCACATTTTTCTACCGTTGTGGCTCCTATCGTGGCTTTAACCAAAAAAAATGCCGATCCCAAGTCTTGGCCTCCTCAAGCGGAAGACGCCTTTAAACGACTCAAGTCTGCCTTTTCTTCGGCTCCCGTGCTCTCCAGACCTGACCCTTCCAAACCCTTCCTATTGGAGGTTGATGCCTCCTCAGTGGGAGCTGGAGCTGTTCTTCTACAAAAAAATTCTTCCGGGCATGCTGTCACTTGTGGTTTTTTTTCTAGGACCTTCTCTCCGGCGGAGAGGAACTACTCCATCGGGGATCGAGAGCTTCTAGCCATCAAATTAGCACTTGAGGAATGGAGGCATCTGCTGGAGGGATCAAGATTTCCAGTTATTATTTACACCGATCACAAGAACCTCTCCTACCTCCAGTCTGCCCAACGGCTGAATCCTCGCCAGGCCCGGTGGTCTCTGTTCTTTGCCCGATTTAATTTTGAAATTCACTTTCGGCCTGCCGATAAGAACATTAGGGCCGATGCTCTCTCTCGTTCCTCGGATGCCTCGGAAGTTGAACTCTCTCCGCAACACATCATTCCTCCTGACTGCCTGATCTCCACTTCTCCAGCCTCCATCAGGCAAACTCCTCCAGGAAAGACCTTTGTTTCTCCACGCCAACGCCTCGGAATCCTCAAATGGGGTCACTCCTCCCATCTCGCAGGTCATGTGGGCATCAAGAAATCTGTGCAACTCATCTCCCGCTTCTATTGGTGGCCGACTCTGGAGACGGATGTTGTGGACTTTGTGCGAGCCTGCACTATCTGTGCCCGGGATAAGACTCCTCGCCAGAAGCCCGCTGGTTTTCTTCATCCCCTGCCTGTCCCCGAACAGCCTTGGTCTCTGATTGGTATGGATTTTATTACTGATTTACCCCCTTCCCGTGGCAACACTGTTATTTGGGTGGTCGTTGATCGATTCTCCAAAATGGCACATTTCATCCCTCTTCCTGGTCTTCCTTCAGCGCCTCAGTTGGCTAAACAATTTTTTGTACACATTTTTCGTCTTCACGGGTTGCCTACGCAGATCGTCTCGGATAGAGGCGTCCAATTCGTGTCTAAATTCTGGAGGGCTCTCTGTAAACAACTCAAGATTAAATTAAATTTTTCTTCTGCATATCATCCCCAATCCAATGGACAAGTAGAAAGAATTAACCAGGTCTTGGGTGATTATTTACGACATTTTATTTCCTCCCGCCAGGATGACTGGGCAGATCTCCTTCCATGGGCCGAATTCTCGTATAACTTCAGAGTCTCTGAATCTTCCTCCAAATCCCCATTTTTCGTGGTGTACGGCCGTCACCCTCTTCCCCCCCTCCCTACCCCCTTGCCCTCTGGTCTGCCCGCTGTGGATGAGATTTCTCGTGACCTTTCCATCATATGGAGAGAGACCCAAAATTCTCTCTTACAGGCTTCATCACGCATGAAGAAGTTCGCGGATAAGAAAAGAAGAGCTCCTCCCATTTTTTCCCCTGGAGACAAGGTATGGCTCTCCGCTAAATATGTCCGCTTCCGTGTCCCTAGCTACAAGTTGGGACCACGCTATCTTGGTCCTTTCAAAATTTTGTGTCAGATTAATCCTGTCTCTTACAAACTTCTTCTTCCTCCTTCTCTTCGTATCCCTAATGCCTTTCACGTTTCTCTTCTTAAACCACTCATCATCAACCGTTTCTCTCCCAAATCTGTTCCTCCCACTCCTGTTTCCGGCTCCTCGGACATCTTCTCCGTCAAAGAGATCCTAGCATCTAAAAAGGTCAGAGGGAAAACCTTTTTTTTAGTGGAATGGGAGGGTTGTGGTCCAGAAGAGAGATCCTGGGAACCTGAGGACAACATCCTAGACAAAAGTCTGCTCCTCAGGTTCTCAGGCTCTAAGAAGAGGGGGAGACCCAAGGGGGGGGTACTGTTACGCCGAGCGCTCCGGGTCCCCGCTCCTCCCCGGAGCGCTCGCTACACTCTCCCCACTGCAGCGCTCCGGTCAGATCCACTGACCCGGGGCGCTGCGATTCCGCTTCCAGCCGGGGTGCGATTCGCGATGCGGGTAGCGCCCGCTCGCGATGCGCACCCCGGCTCCCGTACCTGACTCGCTCTCCCTCGGTCCTGTCCCGGCGCGCGCGGCCCCGCTCCCTAGGGCGCGCGCGCGCCGGGTCTTTGCGATTTAAAGGGCCACTGCGCCGCTGATTGGCGCAGTGATTCCAATTAGTGTGTTCACCTGTGCACTTCCCTATATCACCTCACTTCCCCTGCACTCCCTTGCCGGATCTTGTTGCCATTGTGCCAGTGAAAGCGTTTCCTTGTGTGTTCCTAGCCTGTGTTCCAGACCTCCTGCCGTTGCCCCTGACTACGATCCTTGCTGCCTGCCCCGACCTTCTGCTACGTCCGACCTTGCTTCTGTCTACTCCCTTGTACCGCGCCTATCTTCAGCAGCCAGAGAGGTGAGCCGTTGCTAGTGGATACGACCTGGTCACTACCGCCGCAGCAAGACCATCCCGCTTTGCGGCGGGCTCTGGTGAAAACCAGTAGTGACTTAGAACCGATCCACTAGCACTGTCCACGCCAATCCCTCTCCGGCACAGAGGATCCACTACCTGCCAGCCGGCATCGTGACAACCCCATATAACAGATAAAAGATCCAAAATACGAATATAAACGTGCTAAAGGAAAAACCTCAGTCCTAAGAATAAAGCAGCACATATTTTAAAGTGCAGAAAATGTGCATACATCCAGCATAGGTCCCCAAATCACAGTTACCCACCACACCTTCAATATATTTTTCCATACTGTTTATTAGTGTTGAGCAGCATAGGCCATATTCGAATTCGCGATATTTGTAATATTCGTGGTTTATTTTCGTATATGCAAAAATTAGCATATGCGAAAATTAACATATCCAAAATTAGCATATGCGAATATTCGTATATGCGACAATTAGCATATGCAAATTTTTGCATACGCGAAAATTCGCACGCCAGTCTCACACAGTAGTATTAGAGCCTTCTTTACACCACACCAGCTGGAAGCAGAGAGGGATGATCACTGTGATGTGTACTGTGAAAAAAAACCTGAATATTCGTAATTGCTAATATATAGTGCTATATTCGCGAATATTCGCAAATTCGCGAATATGCGATATTCCCGAATAAAATTCACATTGCGAATATTCGCGAGCAACACTACTGTTTATGTGGTTTTACATTGTTTTATTGTACTTTATGAATAAACCATAATAAATATGATATAAGTAATTCTTATAATATGGTCTCTTTTAGTGTTTTTTCTTTTTGGATAGGCATATTTATCCCCTTAAGGACCAAGGACGTACCGGTACATCCTTGGTCCTGCTCTCCTGATATAACGCGGGGTTACACAGTAACCCCGCGTCATATCACGGCGGGCCGGCGTCATAGTGAAGCCGGGACCCGCCTCTAATAGCGCGCAGCGCCGATCGCGGCGCAGCGCGCTATTGACCCTTTAGCCGCGCGCTCAGAGCTGAGCCGCGCTAGCTCAGTCGGGCTGTTCGGGATAGCCGCGGCTAATCGCGGAATCCCGAACAGCTGACAGGACAGCGGGAGGGCCCCTTCCTGCCTCCTCGCTGTCCGATCGCCGAATGACTGCTCAGTGCCTGAGATCCAGGCATGAGCAGTCATGCGGCAGAATCGTTGATCACTGGTTTCTTATGAGAAACCAGTGATCAATGATAAAGATCAGTGTGTGCAGTGTTATAGGTCCCTATGGGACCTATAACACTGCAAAAAAAAAGTGAATAAGGATCATTTAAGTCCTCCCCTATTAAAAGTTTGAATCACCCCCTTTTCCAATAAAAAAAAAACACAGTGTAAATAAAAATAAACATATATGGTATCACCGCGTGCGGAAATGTCCGAATTATAAAAATATATCATTAATTAAACCGCTCGGTCAATGGCGTGCGCGCAAAAAAATTCAAAAGTCCAAAATAGTGCATTTTTGGTCACTTTTTATATAATTTAAAAATGAATAAAAAGCGATCAATAAGTCCTATCAATGCAAAAATGGTATCGTTAAAAACTTCAGATCACGGCGCAAAAAATTAGCCCTCATACCGCCCCATACACGGAAAAATAAAAAAGTTATAGGGGTCAGAAGATGACAATTTTAAACGTAATAATTTTCCTGCATGTAGTTATGATTTTTTCCAGAAGTCCGACAAAATCAAACCTATATAAGTATGGTATCATTTTAATCGTATGGACCTACCGAATAAATATCAGGTGTCATTTTTACCGAAAAATGTACTACGTAGAAACGGAAGCCCCCAAAATTTACAAAACAGCGTTTTTTTTTTCAATTTTGTCGCACAATGATTTTTATTCCCGTTTCATCATAGATTTTTGGGCAAAATGACTGACATCATTACAAAGTAGAATTGGTGGCACAAAAAATAAGCCATCATATGGATTTTTAGGTGCAAAATTGAAAGAGTTATGATTTTTTAAAGGCAAGGAGCAAAAAACGAAAATGCAAAAACGGAAAAAACCCCGGTCCTTAAGGGGTTAATATAGTTTTTGTTTAAATATGTGCCAATCAGGGGGCACCCTAGCATGACAGCTTTTATATATCCCCAAATCCCCTGCCTAAACATCATAGTATTCTAAACAATCGCAATACAACCAAACTGTTAAGATCATTTTTGTCACGCACCTGAATGCAGGCTGGATGTGAAACTGGATGTGGATCCTCTACCTGTGTGGCTGATGACTCAGACCGTATCGGGGAGCATAGTCTAAGGTGCTGCTGGTCTTCACCAGAGCCCACCAAACAGCAGAATGGATTTGCTGCGGCAGGCGACACCCAGGTCACTTCCCCCCGACACGGCTCGACCAGAGGCGTAGTCAACATTGCAGAAGGTCTCGGCAGGCGGCAAAGGTTTGTAGTAAAAAAAAACGTAGCAGGAAGGTCAGGAAACACGGGTAGGCAAAAGGAAATAAGCACTGAAGATCTGGCAGGGGGGAGTGGGAACTTATAACATGGTGACAGGTGAATTCACTAATTATCCACGCACTGGATTTCTTAAATTTCAAAGCCCCGGCGCGCGCGTGCCCTAAGGGATGGGGACGCACGTGTCGGGGCTGAGGGAAAGCAGCTGCAGGAGTGGAGTGAGGTAAGAGAGAGGCCGGGATTCTCATGCGGGCGCATCCCGCGATGCGAATCCTGGCCCCGCCGGCGGTCGGGGACACGGGAATGCTATGCTCACGGCCAGTGTCTGTGGCTGGAGAGCAGTATGTTACAATTTTAAGTAGTATTGCCATCATGGCCTTAAAGAGTACCTGTCAGCAAATAAACTTTTCTAAACTAACTCAGGCTATTTTCCCTAACTACTTCTTACACCCATCCCACCCTTAAAAAAAAAATGCAGAGCTTTAACCCCGTAAGGATTTAACCATTAAGGGTTTTTCCATATTTGCATTTTTTCCTTCTCACCTTTTAAAAATAATAACTCTTTCAATTTTGTACCTACAGACCCATATGATGGCTTGGTTTTTTGCACCATCAATTGTACTTTGTAATGACATCAGTCATTTTACCAAAGAATCTATAACGAAACAAAAAAATAATATTTGTGGGACCAAATTGAAAAGAAAAAAAAATGCCAATTTGTAACTTTTGGGGGCTTCTGTTTCTACGCAGTGCACTTTTAAAAATGACACCTTAGCTTTATTCTGTAGGTCCATACAATTAAAATGATATAGGTTTGATTTTGTTTCACTTCTGGTGAAAATTATAACAGTTTGCACAAAAATTAGTACGTTTAAAAATGTCCTCTTCTGACCCTATAACATTTTTATTTTTCCGCTTACAGGGTGGTGTAAGGGCTTATTGTGCCCTGATCTGAAGTTTTTATCCCTTCCATTTTGGTTTTGATGGGACTTTTAAGTCGCTTTTTATAAAATTTTGACGCTATATAAAGTGACCAAAAATATGCAATTTTCGACTTTGGAATTTTTTTTTACATGTTCGCCATTGACCGTTCGGTTTAATTAACGATATAATTTTGCAGTTTGGAAATTTTATACCACATGATGATACCACAAATGTTTATTTTTCTTTACATATTTTTTTTAAATGGGAAAAGGGGGACGATTCAAACTTTTATTAGTGAAGGGGTTAAATCACATTTATTAACTTTTATTTAACTTTTTGTTTACACATTTTTTACACATCTTCTGACTGCATACACTGATCAATGATATGCCATAGCATAGCATTGATCAGTGTTAAAGGCGCTTCATTGCTCCAGCCTGGATCTCAGGCATGGAGCAATCAATCGCCGGTCAGACACCAAGGAGGAAGGTAGGGGCCCTCAGCTGATTGACACACCACAGTTTTACCATGGTGGTCCCGATCAGCCCGACTGAGCTGCCAGGAAGCATTTTTTTACATTTTAGACACAGTGATCAACTTTGATCGCCGTGTCTAAGGGGTTAATACAAGACATCACTGTGAAGGGTGATGTCAGGTATTAGCCCGGGATCCCGGCCGTTGCTAGGTGCCGGGACCAACCCAATATGATGCGTGTGACCCTGCATTATATGACGGGAGTGGGCGCAGGGCGTACAGGTATGCCCTGCATCCTTAAGAGGTTAAAATGCTCTGTATCTTGCTGATATAGCGCAATCTCCCAGCAGGAGAAAGTGGGCGTTTCCCAGCAGGCATGACATCCCTAAAGCCTGCTGGGGGACCACTTCTGCCCTCACATTGTTGCAGTGCTGTGATGAATAGAAGACCTCATGCTCTGTGCAGCAGCTTTCAGTCTGTGTATCTTTCAATGAGGCTCTGTGCAGCTGTTAAACAAGCTCAGCGCAGAGAAGCCCTTCCTGAGTTTGGTCTCCTGCCATGACAAGCAGGAGACCAAAATCTGAGATTTTGACCAGGCAGATTTTGGTGGTCAGACATCTACAGCAAAAAAACTAACATAAAACTTTTTTTTTATTATTATTTTTTTTTATGGAAGCCAATTACAAAAGTTATTTATTTGGCATAAGGAATCAAATATTAAAAATCATTTTTAATGACAGTGCCCATTTAAGTCTATTCTGATTTGATTTTGTGTTGTGTTTTATGCTGTAAATTTTAATATGATCAGGTAAAAGTTATGCTGTAAGTTATATTATTATGTTATTTCTGTGATTTGATATCCCCTCTGCTTCCTCAAGGTATATAAATATCAGATTAATCAGTATCAACCAACTATTAAAGGAAAAAGATGGATCAATGATGGGTATTCCAAGATGAACAGTGAACCACTTTCCATAGTATAGGGGAAAACTAGCTGACCATAAAGCCAAGTTCAGTGCTCAGCAATGTTAGCAAATCCCAAAAAGAATAAAAAATAAAGAATAAAAGGAATGGTGGTCAAGCATGTGCACTACTCCTCAATTCACTCAAGGGACAAGGGGCCTCCATTCTCATAATTAGTGGGGGTCCAAGAGTTGTATAGGTTCTGGATATGGGATAATCGTTCAACCCTAGAATAACTCTTTTAAAGTTGGAAGGAGAACTGTTCTATGATTTCTAAGCTTGGTCTGATCACAAAACCTTGTACCTTGTAACTTGCTTCCTTCACGTTCTGTTGTTGACTCCATTGCTCCATTCATTTCTGACATCTCTAAGCACGTGTATATATTGCTTACTTTAGTCTTTCAATCATTGTTTTGTCTGCCAATTCTAAATCATGTCTTTCTCATTTGTCTATTATTTGTCATTACAGACTATATCAGACAGTGGTGCCTTCAGTTTTCAATACATAACACTAGGCATAAATATGCTCAATTCTTATGTGTCATCTTAGGGTATGTTCACATTGTGGAAGATTCCGTCTGATTCCGTCTGGCGGATGACAAATACTTCGGCGGTAGGACCGCGTTGCACTGTGCCGTCACCATTGACGGCTATGCAGTGCTCGCGGACTTCAGCGCAAAGAATGAACATGTTCTTTTTTTTTTTTTTCTGTTATAGTCCTAAGGGCCTAGTTACTGTGAAAGGCAAGCCAAAAGTACACACCTGCTGCTTTTCTAGACAAATACTGTTTTAAGCATCGTGGAGCGTATTGTCCTCCCCTCATATACCCACTAAGTATGTCAGGCAGAGAAGTGCCAGGACGTTCACAGAGGAGTGGCAGAGGCCTAAATTCATCAGGCGGAGGCAGAGGGCGCAGCAGACTGGGGGTGAGTGGCAGCAGGAGTCGTAACCAGAGGCCTGAGCTCCTGGTATCAGCTAGCCGTCGTGTCTCGACCAGCAACCCATCTGCTATCATTGACTGGTTAACTTGGTCATCCACTTCATGACAAGTGATATCTGACACCCCCAGTCAACAGTCGGTGGGTTCCTCAGACACAACCAACAGTTGGCATGGAGCAGGAGCAGTCCCTGTCCTCCCATTGCCTCTGTCCTATGCTGTTCCCTCCCACATAGAAGCATCCTATGCTGTGGGTTCATCTCCACTTTTTAGTCAGGATGATCTACTAGAGCAGTGGTTCTCAACCTTTTTGGCGACTGTACCCCCAAAGGCTGAAAGTATGTCCGCGCGTACCCCCTCTCGCCGAACTTGTGCCCGAGGGGTACCCGCGGACAAAAGGCTTGTTCTTACCTTTATACTAATGCATTCCCCCTCCATTTTAACCCCTTGTGCTATTATCCCCCCTCCATCTTAATCACCTTGCACCACTATCCCCCCCCTCCATCCTAATCCCCTTGTGCCTCTATTCCCCCCCCCTCCCTCTTAATCCCCTTGTGCAATTATTCCCCCTCCATCTTAATCTCTTCTGCCACTATTCCTCCCTCCCTCTGATCCTCTTGCGACATTTCACCCCCTCCATCTTAATCCCTTTGCGCCATTCCCCCTTCCTCTGATCCCTTTTGCCATTTCGGATAACAATGGTACAAGGGGATTAAGTTGGAGGGGGGAAAAATGGCAAAAGGGGATTAAGCTGGAGGGGGATAATCACCCCCCCCCTCCATATTAATCCCCTGTGTCATCATTCCCCCCTCCCTCTGATCCCCTTTTTCCATTTTTCACCCCTCCCTCTGATCCCCTTTTGCCATTTTTCCCCCTCCCTCTTAATCCCCTTGTGCCATTATTATTCGATATGGCAAAAGGGGATCAGAGGGAGGGGGAATAATAGCACAAGGGGATTAAGATGGAGGGGGGAAATGGCACAAGGGGATTAAAATGGAAGGGGAGGGAAATGGCGCAAGAGATAAAGATGGAAGGGGAGAGGGATAATGGCGGAGGGGGCGATGAGGGGGGATGGGGAGTAATAAAGCACAAGGCATAAAATGTTAATCCCTTGTGCTTTATTACTCCACATCCCACCTTCGCCATTATCCCTTTCCCCCTCCATCTTAATGCCTTGTGCATCGTCCAATACAGTCCTCCTCTGTCCCATACAGTCCCCCTTCCGTCCCATACAGTCCCCCTTCCATCCCATACAGTCCCCCTCCGTCCCATACAGTCCCCCTTCCGTCCCATACAGTCCCCCTTCCGTCCCATACAATCCTCCCTCCGGCCCATACAATCTCCCCTTCGGACCATACAGTTGTTTTTAACTTTTTTTTTGGTGTTACCTGGCATCCTGCGGTCCCGTTGCCTGCTCCTTCATGCAGCGCGTCCCATTCGGCAGGGCCGCACTGACATGTGATGTCCTCCTGCACTGTGCGGCAACTCCACGCAACGTCAGGGGAGTTCACACGTCTCCCCGGCAACCACGCAGATTACTTACAGTAGCTGCAGCCGCAGCTCGGGCCACGCTGCTGTACAATGAGCTGCCGCGGCTATGCACTGACAAATACTGGCCAATGCATGGCCGGTATTTGTGAGCGCTTCACGTACCCCCAAACAACCCCTGGTGTACCCCTAGGGGTATGCGTACCCCAGGTTGAAAACCCAGGTACTTGAGGACAGTCAGCAGCTACTGCCCAGCAAAGAGGTGGAGGAGACACCCCCCGCTTCCTTCGTTAGGCGGGCAAGTAGTGATAAGGAGAGTGGCGTGGTAGGTGGTGTTGGGAGCGTTCAGGCTCCTGAAGCACACACTGTTAAGGAACCTGAGGAGGACATCAATGACATGCGAACACAACTCGATGATGATGCAGCCGATCGCACTTGGAAGCTGGGTGCAGAAGGGGCTTAATCAACATCAGGAGAAGAGGGTGGCAGGTTACCCGTGAGCCAGCAAGGTGGTAGCATGGTTGGGAGTCGGCATGGTGGCAGCAGTGGTAAGTCTGGAGCCAAAGGTGCCCAGGGTAGACCGCCTGCTTTGCAGCAGCCTACCTGCCCGGGAGGTAGTGGAACAGGAGTCCCTGGATTCGGCGGCAGTAGCAGTCAGCCAGTGCGGACTGTTAGGGGGAAAATCAGCTACTTTGTGGTGTGGCAGTTTTTTATCAAGTATCCGGAGGATGTTAATATAGCCACATACAATTTTAAAACATATCTTTAATCTTTTAAATTGTGAGACCCTTTGGTCTCGTTAGGCTGCTGCCACTTCCAGGCTTGGTCATTCTGCCACATTTTGGTCTCCTCATGCTGGTGCCACCTCCAGGCTGTGTCATTGTGCCACCATGTAGTCTCATCATGCTGCTGGCACATTACATAAACATTTTTGTTAATCTATTTAAAATCTTCAATTTAAATTTTTAAATATATTTTTAATCTTTTCAATTGTGAGGCCCTATGGTCTCCTCATGCTGCTGGCACATTAAATGAAACTTCATCTTAATCTATTTTAAATATTCAATAAAAAAAATTCAAAAATATCTTTAATCTTTTCAATTGTAAGGCCCTATGGTCTTTTTAGGCTGTTGCCACCTCCAGGCGGGGTCGTTCTGCCACTATATGGTCTCCTCTTGCTACCGCCAATTCCAGGCTGTGTCATTCTGCCACATTAGGGTCTCCTCATGCTGCTGCCACCTCCAGGCTGTGTCATTGTGCCACCCTATAATCTCCTCATGCTGTTGGCACCTTAAAGAAAAACTCTGATGCCCCTAAAAAAAATAAACTGATATCAAAATGTAACCCATTCACGTACCTGTCCATAGAGCCTCATATCATGCAGAATGGTCCAGCCATTCCTGCACTATGCCTGTCCGAATTTTCCGTTACTTCCTGGTTCTGTGCATGGCCAGCGCAGTGTAAAAAACTACACCTCCCAGAATGCCCGCTCATCACATCCGATTGGCCGGCTGCGCTAGATAGGCATTTGCTGAGCTGAGCCTATGCCAGCTCAGCAAACATGAATATATGAATAAATAAGCAAGGGGGGAGTAGCCGACTCCGGGCTGGGAGGCAGGCAGAGCCCGCAATGACTCATGGGAAGTGTGAGTAAACCGGGCTAACATGGCAGCGGAGCGCTGAGAATACAGGGTCGAGCTTCATCAAACACGGTAGAACTACAGAGCTTCCGGTCGGCGGCAGAGAGCTGAAAAACACCGGGATCCATTCAATATGCAAAGCGCAAGTATATTACTTAGTTATATAACTTTACTTAATGCATGCTTTGCCCATGAAATGATTTGCATCGGAGTACTCCATTAAATTAAACTTTTAAATTTTTTATCTATCTAAAATCTTCAATTTAGATTTTACAAAATATCTTTAATATTTTCTATTGTGGGGCCCTATTGTCTCGTCGGGTTGCGTCCACCTCTAGGCTATGTCATTGTGCCGCCATGTGGCTGCTTGTTATATTGGGTTTTGTGGTCATACAGTATTAGTTCAAAGTAAATGATCCGAGCACCCGGGACATTAAACTTGTGACTCTAATCAAAATCTTAAATTTAAATGTAAAAAAATCGATGTAATCTTTTCAAGACTGAAGCCCTATTGTCGTCAATGTCATATATTACCTGTGGAATTACCCCAAGAATCCAATGAAACAGGTTTGAGCGACAACAATGAACCATAACTGATTAAATGAAACATTTGCATTTTCACAGCCGGGGAGGGGGGCTCTGAGAGGCAAGGGCTAGAACAGGTGGTAGCTCACCTGGCGGAGGACCGCCAGATTGATTTTAAAAGAGGTAATCCAGTGTAAAAAACGTATCCCCTATCCTACAGGAGATTGCGGGGGCCCCAGCAGTCGGACCCCCCGCGATCTGAAACTTATCACATATCCTTAGGATAGGGGACATGTTTTTCAGCACTGGATATCTCCTTTTAGATACAAGTACAAGCTTTTTCACTGCAGCCATTTCTAGCTTTATGTGCCCACTTATCCAACGGCACAGAAGCTGAATGTGCTCCTGTCCAAGTTGCTGGTACTGCAGTTCCTCCATTTTCAAGTGGACATTCAGAGCATGGGGTTGTGCTGAGAGGTAGGGGCTGGGACAGGCGGTAGCTGGCCTCACGGTGGACCACCAGCTCAATTTTAAGATACAAGTACGAGCTTTTTCACTACAGAAAATTATACACTGCAGCAACTATACACTATTGGAGCTGGAATTACCGCGGTTGCTGGCACCAGACTTGCCCTCCAATGGGTCCTCAATAGATATGAGCGAATCAAATTGGACGAATCAAAATTTTTTACAATTCACTCCTCTCTAGTCGCCGTCATATATTACCTCTGGAATTACCACAAAAATCCAATGAAACAGGTTGGAGTGCTAACAATGAACCTTAACGTATTAAATGAAACATTCACAGTTCCACACAGAGTAAGACAGTTAGGGGGGGCATGGGCGCTGAGAGGCAGGGGCTGGAACAGGTGAAGCTCACCTCGCGGTGGACTGCCAGCTCGATGCTCACTAGAATGGGTCCTCAAAAAAGGATTTTTAAAAATGTAAATATATTCAAATTAAATTAAATTTAAATTACATAAAAATATCTCTTTAATCTTGTGACGCCATATGGTATTTCACTAACACAGCACACTCCCTATGCATGTTATGAAAAGGCAAAGTGTTCTACACCCCTATTGAGGTCTCTATAGGCCAGAAATAGCCATTTTTAATAGAGATTCACCGCAAATAAATTCAGGCCGAAATACATTTTTGGGGAAAATTTGGCGAATCACCCGAATCTAATTTTTCTAAAATTCGCTCATCTCTAACTATAAAGAATGGGGGATTAGGCGGAGGTGCACTTACTGCACTATTAAGTACGGGGTGGTAAGGACGGTATGCACTATAAAGGACGGGGTGAGGAGGAGACACACTATATAGGATGGGGGTGGAAGGGGATACTCTATGAAGGATGGGCGGTGAGGGGGGGATACGCTATAGAGCAGTGCTTCCCAAAGGCAGTCTCGGCGTGCTGGAGGTTGTATTTTTGCAACAGCTGGTAGCAACCTGGATGGGAAATACTGCTGGAAAGTTACTGACACTCTCTCTTCCTTTACAGCAACATAAACCATCCTGCACCCTTTATAAAGTAAAATGCCCTCTCTACCCTGTTCCCAAATGCCAAACTAAACCCACCCCCGGTTCCTCCAAGCTCATCTCCTGCTTGCTTAAAGCGCTAAGAACACTGTACAACGGTGGAATCAGGGGGAAGAGCCAGGGCTGCACAGACACTAGGGGTCCGGAGAGGAAAAGAAGCAAGTGACAGTGCAGCACAGGTTAAACACAGTGACAGGAACTGAGCTGTCTGTCAGTATCTCTGTGTGTTCCTGCACTGCTGGTCTGTAGTCCTCCGCATCCTCCTGGTTAACAATAACTATTTTTTGTACAAGCAGAAGGACTTTGCATGCAGCACTGTAACTTTCAAATGGGGGACCCATGGCCCCCTCTTACCAACCCCCCACATGCTAAAACCATGGTGCTTGCAGATGTTAAGCAAAGGATAAATGTAAACCAGCAGGCAGATTTGGAACTTAAGAGAGGAAGGAGTGATATCAGGGGCTTTTTCCCCCCTGCCCCAGTCATGTTATGGTGGTGCGTCATGGGCACAGATAAAGTAGACAAGAGACTGAAATGTGAAATGTGATTTGCTTACTTACAGCCTGGATTAAAAGTGTGTTTCCTGATGCAAAGGACAAGAAAAGGTGAAACAGGAAGACCTGCAAAACTGTAAGTGTGATATTAACTACTTTGGAAGCACACGACAGATGTGGGGAAGTACTGTACGTACTAAAAGGATGTAGGTACGTTAAATAAGAGACACTGAGATGGCTCCCCCCTATGTTTTATTGCAGATCCTGTAAAATTGCTCATTAATACACTAAGGCCAGGGCTGTATTTTGGAAGTAAACACAGAAGGACCAACTAATAGGCAGAACTGGAGAGGCCGCCCAAAGTCAATGCCAGGAAATCGGGAGGGGGGGGGGGGAATATTCACACAATTATAGAATAGATAAGTTTCTGAAATCACCCCATGACACCATAAAAACTCAGACACAGAAACAGATAGAACCCGATCCTGATACATTACTGTCAGCTTCGGGCTCAAGATATGTCACATTGCAGTCTTAGGACATGGAGGAGGAGGGAGAGAGGTGTAGCACGAACCCGCAAATTTTAAGCATGATCTTAAATGGGGTGGAAAAGTGCAATAAGGCGCTAGAAGAACTGACAACCAAGGTTGGATCACTTAGCTCAGATGTCTCCTTGATAAGGGAAGATACAAACAAGATTAAAGACAGTGTCAAACAGATTGAAAAAGCAGTACCAAGCATAGAGAAGGATGTGGGAGACATGAGAAAGGAATTTAAAATAGACAACAAACAACTTAACGAAAAATTGGCAGATTTAAAAGATAGATCTTGCCGTATTAATTTGCGGAATATAGGGCCTTCAGAAGGAGAGAAAGGAGAAAACCCAATAACCTTTATGGAAAAATGGCTGAAGGAATCCTCTGGTGCGCAGACATTTTCGTTCCTTTTCTATGTGGAAAGGGCTCAAAGAATCCCCATGAAGAAACACCCTCCCAGGACTCCCCCACCTAGGGCCTTATTGGTTAAGCTTCTGTGCTCCCAGGTCAGAGATAAGCTGTTACAGCTATCCAGGGAAAAGGGAGCAATTGTATATAGGAACTCTAAAATGTATTTATACCCGGATTTTTGGCTGAATGACACAGCGTGGAGGTGTTGGCAGCATGAGGAGACTGTATAGTGGCTGAATGATACAGCTTGGATGTGGCTGAAGCATAAGGAGACCATATCGTGGCTGAATGACACAGTGTGGAGGTGCTGGCAGCATGAGGAGACCATATAGTGGCTGAATGACAGAGCATCAGCATAGAGGTGTTGGCAGCATGAGGTGACCATATAGTTGCTGAATGACACAGCCTGGAGCTGGCAGCAGCATGAGTAGACACTAGGGCTTCACAATCCCTAAGATTAACCCCTTAAGGACCAGACCCATTTTGGTCTTAAGGACCAGAGCGTTTTTTGCACATCTGACCACTGTCACTTTAAAGGGGTACTCTGCCCCTGACATCTTATCCCCTATACAAATGATAGGGGATAAGATGTTAGATCGCCGCGGTCCCGATGCTGGGGACCCCGGGGATCGCCGCTGCGGCACCCCGCCATCATTACTGCACAGAGCGAGTTTGCTCTGTGCGTAATGACAGGCAATACAGGGGCCGGAGCAGCGTGATGTCACGGCTACGCCCCTCAAGACATCACGGCCCGTCCGCTTAATGCAAGTCTATGGCAGGGGGCGTGACGACCACAACGCCCCCTCCCATAGACTTGTATTGACGGGGGCGGGCCGTGACGTCACGAGGGGCGGAGCTGTGACGTAACGATGCTCCGGCCCCTGTACTGCCCGTCATTACGTGCAGAGCGATCTCATTCTGCGCAGTAATGATAGCGAGGTGCTGCAGCAGCGATCCCCGGGGTCCCAAGCAGCGGGACCGCGGTGATCTAACATCTTATCCCCTATCCTTTGGATAGGGGATAAGATGTCTAGGGGCGGAGTACCCCTTTAAGCATTAATAACTCCGGGATGCTTTTACCTTTCATTCTGATTCTGAGATAGTTTTTTCGTGATATATTCTACTTTATGTTAGTGGTAAAATTTCATCAATACTTGCATCATTTCTTGGTGAAAAATTTCAAAATTGAAAATTTAGCATTTTCATAACTTTGAAGTTCTCTGCTTATCAGGAAAATAGACATTCCAAATAAATTATATATTGATTCACACATATAATATGTCTACTTTATGATTACATCATAAAAATTTGATATTTTTACTTTTGGAAGACATCAGAGGGCTTCAAAGTATAGCGGCAATTTTCCAATTTTTCAAAAAAACTTAAAAATTTGAATTTTTCAGGGACCAGTTCAGTTTTGAAGTGGATTTGAAATGCCCAATAAATGACCCCATTATAAAAGCTGCAACCCTCAAAGTATTCAAAATGACATTCAGTAAGTGTGTTAACCCTTTAGGTGTTACACAGGAATAGCAGCTAAGTGAAGGAGAAAATTCAAAATCTTCATTTTTTACACTCTCATAATCTTGTAGACCCAGTTTTTGAATTTTTACAAGGGGTAAAGGAGAGAAATCTTCCTAAAATTTGTAACCCAATTTCTCTCGAGTAAGGAAATGCCTCATATGTGTATGTCAAGTGTTCGGCGGGCGCAGTAGAGGGTTCAGAAGGGAAGGAGCGACAATGGGATTTTGGAGAGTGAGTTTTACTGAAATGGTTTTTGAGGGGCATGTCACATTTAGAAAGCCCCTATGGTGCCAGGACAGCAAAAAAAAACAAAAACACATGGCATACTATTTTGGAAACTACACCCCTCAAGGAATGTAACAAGGGGTCCAGTGAGCCTTAACAACCCACAGGTGTTTGACGACTTTTCGTTGGATGTGTAAATTAATTTTTTTTTCCACTAAAATGCTGCTTTTCCCCCAAATTTTACATTTTTACAAGGGATAATAGGAGTAAATGACCCCCAAAATTTGTAACCCCATTTCTTCTGAGTATGGAAATATCCCAAGTGTGGACGTAAAGTGCTCTGCTGGCACACTACAATGCTCAGAAGGGAAGGAGCGCCATTGAGCTTTCGGAGAGTGAATTTGTTTGGAATGGGAGTCAGGGGCCATGTGTGTTTACAAAGCCCCCCGTGGTGCCAGATCAGTGGACCCCCCCAGATGTGACCCCATGTTCTTACTCAGAAGAAATGGAGTTACAAATTTTGGGGGCTTTTTTCCTATTTTCCCTTGTGAAAAAGAAAAATTTAGGGTAACACCAGCATTTTAGTGAGAATTATTATTTTTTTTTTCCCATCCAACTTTAATGAAAATTCTTCAAACACCTGTGGAGTGTTCAGGCTCACTGTACCCCTTGTTATGTTCCATGAGGGGTGTAGTTTCCAAAATGAGGTCACATGTGGATATTAATTTTTTTGCGTTTATGACAGAACTGCTGTAAAATCAGCCTCCCATGTGTAAATCACCAATTTAGCCCTCAAATGTACATAGTGCACTATCACTCCTGAGCCTTGTTGTGCATTCACAGAGCATTTTACACCCACATATGGGGTATTTCCGTACTCAGGAGAAATTGCGTTACAAATTTTGGGGGTCTTTTTTTTTGCTTTTACCGCTTGTGAAAATATAAAGTATGGGGCAACATCAGCATGTTAGTGTAAATTTTTTTTTTTTTTTACACTAACAGGCTGGTGTAGACCCCAACTTTTCCTTTTCATAAGTGGTAAAAGGAGAAAAAGCCCCCCAAAATTTGTAGTGCAATTTCTCCCAAGTATAGAAATACCCCATATGTGGCCCTAAACTGTTTCCTTGAAATACGACAGGGCTCTGAAGTGAGAGAGGGCCATGCGCATTTGAGGATTAAATTAGGGATTGCATAGGGGTGGACATAGGGGTATTCTACGCCAGTGATTCCCAAACAGGGTGCCTCCAGCTGTTGATAAACTCCCAGCATGCCTGGACAGTCAGTGGCTGTCCGGAAATGCTGGGAGTTGTTGTTTTGCAAAAGCTGGAGGCTCCATTTTGGAAACACTGCCGTACAATACGTTTTTCATTTTTATTGGGGGGGACAGTGTAAGGGAGTGTATATGTAGTGTTTTACCCTTTATTATGTGTTAGTGTAGTGTAGTGTTTTTAGGGTACATTCGCACTGGCGTGTTACGGTGAGTATCCCGCTAGGAGTTTGCGCTGCGGCGGAAAATTTGCTGCAGCCTAAACTTGATGCAGGAAACTTACTGTAAACCTGCCAGTGTGAATGTACCCTGTAAGTTCACATGGGGGCGGGGGAACAAACCTCCAGCTGTTTCAAAACTACAACTCCCAGCATGTACTGACAGACCATGCATGCTGGGAGTTGTACTTTTGCAACAGCTGGAGGCACACTGGTTGGAAAACCTTCAGTTAGGTTCTGTTACCTAACTCAGTATTTTCCAATCAGTGTGCCTCCAGCTGTTGCAAAACTACGCCTCCCAGCATGTACTGATCACCGAAGGGCATGCTGGGAGATGTAGATATGCAACAGCTGGAGGTACGCAACTACAACTCCCAGCATGCAGAGACAGCTGTTGGGCATGCCGGGATTTGCAGTTTTGCCACATCTGGAGGGCTACAGTTTTAGAGACCACTGCACAGTGATCTCCAAACTGTGGTCCTCCAGATGTTGCCAAACTACAAATCCCAGCATGCCCAGACAGCAAACTGCTATGTGGGCATGCTGAGAGTTGTAGTTTTGCAAGATCTAAAGTGTTACAGTATAGAGATCACCGCAAAGTGATCTCCAAACTGTGGCACTCCAGCTGTTGCAAAACTACAACTCCCAGCATGCCCAAACAGCTGTCTGGGCATGCTGGGAGTTGTAGCTTTGCAACATCTGGAGGGATACAGGTTAGAGACCACCGTATAGTGGTCTCAGACTGTAGCCCTCCAGTTGCTGCTAGGCAACTCACCGGCTTCCGTACGATCCAGGGAGCCGCATCGCAGTCTTCTTCTGCCGCCTGCTGCCACCGCCGATCGCGTCCCACTGCCATCGCCGACGGGTAAGTGGACTCTGGCCCTTGTCCTCCATCGTTTCCCCGTTCTGCCCCGCCTATTGTGGGTGGGCAAAACGGGGAAAACAAAAGAAAACCCCCCTGCCCCCCCATCTGCTATTGGTCGTCGCTTTTGACAACCAATAGCAGGGATAGGAGGGGTTGCACCCCTGCCACCTCACTCCTATGCCTTCAGGGGGATCGTGGGTGTCTTAGACAACCCCCTTATATTCCGGGTCACCGGGTCACCATAGATCCGTATGACCCGGAATAGGCGCAAATCGCAAGTGTTAATGCGATGATGACCCCCCTGGGCATTTGCGCGGGGTGCCTGCTGATCGATATCAGCAGTCACCCCGGTCAGGTCCCCGCTCGGCGCACGGCGGGGACCGAAATTCTCCGTGACGTACGCATATGTCCTTGGTCCTTAAGTACCAGGGAGCTAGGACGTACGTGTACTCCATGGTCCTTAACAGGTTAAAAGATGAATTTTGAAATTTAAATTGAAGATTTATGGTAGCTAGTGCTACCATGAAAATTTTTAGGCCCAGGCCCAGCAGCATCAGTAAACCATATATTGGCTAAATGACTGTTACGCCGAGCGCTCCGGGTCCCCGCTCCTCCCCGGAGCGCTCGCTACACTTCCCTCACTGCAGCGCCCCGGTCGGTTCCACGGACCCGGGGCGCTGCGTTACCACCTCCGGCCGGGATGCGATTCGCGATGCGGGTAGCGCCCGCTCGCGATGCGCACCCCGGCTCCCGTACCTTACTCGCTCCCCGTCAGTTCTGTCCCGGCGCGCGCGGCCCCGCTCCCTAGGGCGCGCGCGCGCCGGGTCTTTGCGATTTAAAGGGCCACTGCACCGCTGATTGGTGCAGTGGTTCCAATTAGTGTTTACACCTGTGCACTTCCCTATATCACCTCACTTCCCCTTCACTCCCTCGCCGGATCTTGTTGCCCTAGTGCCAGTGAAAGCGTTCCTTGTGTGTTCCTTGCCTGTGATTCCAGACCTTCTGCCGTTGCCCCTGACTACGATCCTTGCTGCCTGCCCCGACCTTCTGCTACGTCCGACCTTGCTTCTGTCTACTCCCTTGTACCGCGCCTATCTTCAGCAGCCAGAGAGGTTGAGCCGTTGCTAGGGGATACGACCTGGTCACTACCGCCGCAGCAAGACCATCCCGCTTTGCGGCGGGCTCTGGTGAAAACCAGTAGTGACTTAGAACCGATCCTCTAGCACGGTCCACGCCAATCCCTCTCTGGCACAGAGGATCCACTACCTGCCAGCCGGCATCGTGACAGTAGATCCGGCCATGGATCCCGCTGAAGTTCCTCTGCCAGTTGTCGCTGACCTCACCACGGTGGTCGCCCAGCAGTCACAACAGATTGCGCAACAAGGCCAACAGCTGTCTCAACTGACTGTTATGCTACAACAGTTACTACCACAGCTCCAGCAATCATCTCCTCCGCCAGCTCCTGTACCTCCTCCGCAGCGAGTGGCCGCTTCTGGAATACGACTATCCTTGCCGGATAAATTTGATGGGGACTCTAAGTTCTGCCGTGGCTTTCTTTCCCAATGTTCATTACACTTGGAGATGATGTCGGACCAGTTCCCCACTGAAAGGTCTAAGGTGGCTTTCGTAGTCAGCCTGCTGTCTGGAAAAGCCCTGGCTTGGGCCACACCGCTCTGGGACCGCAATGACCCCGTCACTGCCTCTGTACACTCCTTCTTCTCGGAAATTCGAAGTGTCTTTGAGGAACCTGCCCGAGCCTCTTCTGCTGAGACTGCCCTGTTGAACCTGGTCCAGGGTAATTCTTCCGTTGGCGAGTATGCCGTACAGTTCCGTACCCTTGCTTCAGAATTATCCTGGAATAATGAGGCACTCTGCGCGACCTTTAAAAAAGGCCTATCCAGCAACATTAAAGATGTTCTGGCCGCACGAGAAATTCCTGCTAACCTACATGAACTCATCCATCTTGCCACTCGCATTGACATGCGTTTTTCCGAACGGCGTCAGGAGCTCCGCCAGGATATGGACTCTGTTCGCACGAGGCGTTTCTTCTCCCCGGCTCCTCTCTCCTCTGGTCCCCTGCAATCTGTTCCTGTGCCTTCCGCCGTGGAGGCTATGCAGGTCGACCGGTCTCGCCTGACACCCCAAGAGAGGACACGACGCCGCATGGAGAATCTCTGCCTGTACTGTGCTAGTACCGAACACTTCCTGAAGGATTGTCCTATCCGTCCTCCCCGCCTGGAAAGACGTCCGCTGACTCCGCACAAAAGTGAGACAGTCCTTGATGTCTACTCTGCTTCTCCACGTCTTACTGTGCCTGTGCGGATGTCTGCCTCTGCCTTCTCCTTCTCTGCTGTGGCCTTCTTGGACTCTGGATCTGCAGGAAATTTCATCTTAGCCTCTCTCGTCAACAGGTTCAACATCCCGGTGACCAGTCTCGCCAGACCCCTCTACATCAATTGTGTAAACAATGAAAGATTGGACTGTACTATACGTTTCCGCACGGAGCCCCTTCTAATGTGCATCGGATCTCATCACGAGAGGATTGAACTGTTGGTCCTCCCCAATTGCACTTCTGAAATCCTTCTTGGACTTCCCTGGCTTCAACTCCATTCCCCAATCCTGGATTGGTCCACTGGGGAGATCAAGAGTTGGGGGCCCTCTTGTTCCAAGGACTGCTTAAAACCGGTTCCCAGTAAACCTTGCCGTGTCCCTGTGCTTCCTCATGTAACCGGTCTCCCTAAGGCCTATATGGACTTTGCGGAAGTTTTTTGCAAAAAACAAGCTGAGACTCTACCTCCTCACAGGCCTTATGATTGTCCCATTGACCTCCTCCCGGGCACTACTCCACCCCGGGGCAGAATCTATCCTCTGTCCGTCCCAGAGACTCTTGCCATGTCTGAATACGTCCAAGAAAATTTAAAAAAGGGCTTTATCCGTAAATCCTCCTCTCCTGCCGGAGCCGGATTTTTCTTTGTGTCCAAAAAAGATGGCTCTCTACGTCCTTGCATTGACTACCGCGGTCTTAATAAAATCACGGTTAAGAACCGCTACCCCCTACCCCTCATCTCTGAACTCTTTGATCGTCTCCAAGGTGCCCATATTTTTACCAAACTGGACTTAAGAGGTGCTTATAATCTCATCCGCATCAGAGAGGGGGATGAATGGAAAACGGCATTTAACACCAGAGATGGACACTTTGAGTATCTGGTCATGCCCTTTGGTCTATGCAACGCCCCTGCCGTCTTCCAAGACTTTGTTAATGAAATTTTTCGTGATCTACTATACTCCTGTGTTGTTGTATATCTGGACGATATCCTGATTTTTTCTGCCAATCTTGAAGAACACCGCCAGCATGTCCGTATGGTTCTTCAGAGACTTCGTGATAATCAACTCTATGCCAAAATAGAGAAATGTCTGTTTGAATGCCAATCTCTTCCTTTTCTAGGATACTTGGTCTCTGGCCAGGGACTACAAATGGACCCAGATAAACTCTCTGCCGTCTTAGATTGGCCACGCCCCTCCGGACTCCGTGCCATCCAACGTTTTTTGGGGTTCGCCAATTATTACAGGCAATTTATTCCACATTTTTCTACCATTGTGGCTCCTATTGTGGCTTTAACAAAAAAAAATGCCGATCCCAAGTCTTGGCCTCCTCAAGCGGAAGACGCCTTTAAACGACTCAAGTCTGCCTTTTCTTCGGCTCCCGTGCTCTCCAGACCTGACCCATCTAAACCCTTCCTATTGGAGGTTGATGCCTCCTCAGTGGGAGCTGGAGCTGTCCTTCTACAAAAAAACTCTTCCGGGCATGCTGTTACTTGTGGTTTTTTCTCCAGGACCTTCTCTCCGGCGGAGAGGAACTACTCCATCGGGGATCGAGAGCTTCTAGCCATTAAATTAGCACTTGAGGAATGGAGGCATCTGCTGGAGGGATCAAGATTTCCAGTTATTATTTACACCGATCACAAGAACCTCTCCTACCTCCAGTCTGCCCAACGGCTGAATCCTCGTCAGGCCAGGTGGTCTCTGTTCTTTGCCCGATTTAATTTTGAAATTCACTTTCGGCCTGCTGATAAAAACATTAGGGCCGATGCTCTCTCTCGTTCCTCAGATGCCTCTGAAATTGAACTCTCTCCTCAACACATCATTCCTCCTGACTGCCTGATTTCCACTTCTCCAGCCTCCATCAGGCAAACTCCTCCAGGAAAGACCTTTGTTTCTCCACGCCAACGCCTTGGGATCCTCAAATGGGGTCACTCCTCCCATCTCGCAGGTCATGCGGGCATCAAGAAATCTGTGCAACTCATCTCTCGCTTCTATTGGTGGCCGACTCTAGAGACTGATGTGGTGGACTTTGTGCGAGCCTGCACTATCTGTGCCCGGGATAAGACTCCTCGCCAGAAGCCCGCTGGTTTTCTTCATCCTCTACCTGTCCCCGAACAACCTTGGTCTCTGATTGGTATGGATTTTATTACTGACTTACCCCCATCCCATGGCAACACTGTTATTTGGGTGGTCGTTGATCGATTCTCCAAAATGGCACATTTCATCCCTCTTCCTGGTCTTCCTTCAGCGCCTCAGTTGGCTAAACAATTTTTTGTACACATTTTTCGTCTTCACGGGTTGCCTACACAGATCGTCTCGGATAGAGGCGTCCAATTTGTGTCTAAATTCTGGAGGGCTCTCTGTAAACAACTCAAGATTAAATTAAATTTTTCTTCTGCATACCATCCTCAATCCAATGGACAAGTAGAGAGAATTAACCAGATCTTGGGTGACTATTTACGACATTTTGTTTCCTCCCGCCAGGATGACTGGGCAGATCTTCTACCTTGGGCCGAATTCTCGTATAATTTCAGAATCTCTGAATCTTCCTCCAAATCTCCGTTTTTCGTGGTGTACGGCCGTCACCCTCTTCCCCCCCTCCCTACCCCCTTGCCCTCTGGTCTGCCCGCTGTGGATGAAATTTCTCGTGATCTTTCCACCATATGGAAAGAGACCCAAAATTCTCTCTTACAGGCTTCTTCTCGCATGAAGAGATTCGCAGATAAGAAAAGAAGAGCTCCTCCCATTTTTTCCCCTGGAGACAAGGTATGGCTCTCCGCTAAATATGTCCGTTTCCGTGTCCCGAGCTATAAGTTGGGACCACGCTATCTTGGTCCTTTTAAAGTTTTGTGTCAAATTAATCCTGTCTCTTACAAACTTCTTCTTCCTCCTTCTCTTCGTATCCCTAATGCCTTTCACGTCTCTCTTCTTAAACCTCTCATCCTCAACCGTTTTTCTCCTAAATCTGTTCCTCCCACTCCTGTTTCCGGCTCCTCGGACATCTTCTCTGTCAAAGAGATTTTGGCCTCTAAAAAGGTCAGGGGAAGAACTTTTTTTTTAGTGGATTGGGAGGGTTGTGGTCCAGAAGAGAGGTCCTGGGAACCTGAGGACAATATCCTGGACAAAAGTCTGATCCCCAGGTTCTCAGGCCCCAAGAAGAGGGGGAGACCCAAGGGGGGGGGTACTGTTACGCCGAGCGCTCCGGGTCCCCGCTCCTCCCCGGAGCGCTCGCTACACTTCCCTCACTGCAGCGCCCCGGTCGGTTCCACGGACCCGGGGCGCTGCGTTACCACCTCCGGCCGGGATGCGATTCGCGATGCGGGTAGCGCCCGCTCGCGATGCGCACCCCGGCTCCCGTACCTTACTCGCTCCCCGTCAGTTCTGTCCCGGCGCGCGCGGCCCCGCTCCCTAGGGCGCGCGCGCGCCGGGTCTTTGCGATTTAAAGGGCCACTGCACCGCTGATTGGTGCAGTGGTTCCAATTAGTGTTTACACCTGTGCACTTCCCTATATCACCTCACTTCCCCTTCACTCCCTCGCCGGATCTTGTTGCCCTAGTGCCAGTGAAAGCGTTCCTTGTGTGTTCCTTGCCTGTGATTCCAGACCTTCTGCCGTTGCCCCTGACTACGATCCTTGCTGCCTGCCCCGACCTTCTGCTACGTCCGACCTTGCTTCTGTCTACTCCCTTGTACCGCGCCTATCTTCAGCAGCCAGAGAGGTTGAGCCGTTGCTAGGGGATACGACCTGGTCACTACCGCCGCAGCAAGACCATCCCGCTTTGCGGCGGGCTCTGGTGAAAACCAGTAGTGACTTAGAACCGATCCTCTAGCACGGTCCACGCCAATCCCTCTCTGGCACAGAGGATCCACTACCTGCCAGCCGGCATCGTGACAATGACACAGCCTTGAGGTGGCTGAAGCATGAGGAGACAATATAGCGGCTGAATGACACAGCCAGGAGTTGGCTGAAGCATGAGGAGACCATATAGTGGCTGAATGGCACAGCCTGGAGTCGGCAGAAGCATGAGGAGACCATTGAAATTAAAGATTTTTAAATAGAAATTTAGGATTTTTAAATTGAAATTTTAACTCCCAAGTTTTAGTGCCCCGGGCCCCGGCGTGTGGGTACAAAAGACCAAATTTAACAAGGAGTCACATCTCACATGGCGGCACAATGACAGAGTCTGGATATGGCATCAGTATGAGAAGACCATATAGTGGCTGAATGACTGCCTGGAGTTTGTAGCAGGATGAGGAGACCACATAGTGGCTGAATGACACAGCCTGGAGTTGGCTGAAGCATGAGGAGACCATATAGTGGCTGAATTGCACAGCCTGGAGGCGGCGGAAGCATGAGGAGACAATATAGCGGCTGAATGACACAGCCAGGAGTTGGCTGAAGCATGAGGAGACCATATAGTGGCTGAATGGCACAGCCTGGAGTTGGCAGAAGCATGAGGATTGAAATTTAAGATTTTTAAATAGAAATTTTAGATTTTTAAATTGAAATTGAGGATTTTTAAATTGAAATTTTAACTCCCAAGTTTTAGTGCCCCAGGCCCCGGCATGTGGGTACAAAAGACCAAATTTAACAAGGAGTCACATCTCACATGGTGGCACAATGACAGAGTCTGGGTATGGCATCAGTATGAGGAGACCATATAGTGGCTGAATGACTGCCTGGAGTTTGTAGCAGGATGAGGAGACCACATAGTGGCTGAATGACACAGCCTGGAGTTGGCTGAAGCATGAGGAGACCATATAGTGGCTGAATTGCACAGCCTGGAGGCGGCTGAAGCATGAGGAGACCATTGAAATTTAAGATTTTTAAATTTAAATGTAAGATGAAATTGAAATAGAGGATTTTGAAATTGAAATTTTAACTCCCAAGTTTTAGTGCCCCGGGTCCCGGCGTGTGGGTACACAGGAACAAATTTCACAAGGAGTCACATGGCAGCACAATGAGAGAGCCTTGAGGTGACCGCAGCAGCATGTGGGCCATGTCAACTGAGGTTTGAGTATGAGGAACCCACCAACTTTTGACTTGGGGGTGTCAGATGTCACTTGGGATGAAGTGGATGACTGAGTGAACCGATCAATCGCAGCTGCTGGGTTGCTGGTCGAGACACGACTGCTAGCTGACACCGGGAGCTCAGACCTCTCGCTGCGACTCTGGCTGCCACACTCCCCTACTCTGCTGTGACTTCTGCCTGCGCCTGATTAATTTAGGCCTCTGCCACTCCACTGGGAACGTCCTGGCACTACTCTGCCTGACATACTTATTGCGAGGGGAGTACAATACGCTTCACTTCGCTTAAAACAGTATTTGTCTAGAACAGCAGCAGGTATGTACTATTGGCTGTCCTTTCACAGTATATAGACAGTATATTGACAGACTAACAGGAACAAAATAGTACACTACTTAGATGTAGGTATGTGGTATGCACTTACGAGGACAGAAAAATGTGCTACAGTATGCTTACAAATACTTATTTTTACCTGTGTCCCAGATTCCAAAATTTCTTTATAATCAAAAAATTTTAGAATACCACCTGACATTCAAAATGAGAAAATGATACATACATTCTCTGAAGAAAAGGATCCTTGATTAGATGACAATATGAGTATTGTATGTTCCAGTGACATTAGCTCATCGGAGGAACAGGAAACATGATACAACTTAATTCAGCAACTGAAGAAGTACAACAAAGAATGAACAACTTAAAGCCTACTGGAACTGAGGAATTTCAAAATGGTAAATCTACCACCTGGGATAGTCAGTCAATTCCAACAGCTGGTGGTCAGTATCCACAGTTCCCTGTTTCTGCTAGTCCTTGGCAATATTCCTTTTATTCCTGGTATCAACATGGCAATAATGCTGAGAGAGTAACTCAAGGATACCCACATGTTTCCTACAATACACAGTCAACCAATCCTTATAATCAGTCATCTGCATTTGCCGTGCCAAATTCCTATAATACAAACCAGCCTTACTCTGATTTCAATGGTCAGATTCAAGCAAGATGTATTCAGTTTCTGGCCCCTTTGGTGCCAATTTGCCATACAATTATGCAGATCCATCATCTTCTTCAAACCAGAATCCAGGGCCAAATCCATACTATTATAGTTCTACTGGAAATAGAAGCTGGCCATGGAGTTCTTGGCAATAATTAAGAAGACACAATGAAAGACAATGATCTCTGGATTCAATATGTGAATTTTTAATTTAAAAAAATTGCAGTTGACTACTTTCAGTAGTACTATTTATGCCAATGACATTTGTAGTTTTGGCACATTTCTTAACTGTGCTAACTTGTTTCTAAATTTTTGCATTATATTATCTAAAGTTGACACGCCTCATCAGTATTTCATTTTTATAAGCAAAATCCTTATTTTTATATATTTTTCCATTTTTTATGCAAGAGTTTTCCTCAGGGCACTTGCTTAAAGTGTCTATAACTATTTTATATATTTGTTTGTTAGGAGTCACAAGATATGATTGTGTTGTTTTGTAATTGTTATTTATATTTGAAAGATTTTGTGATTTAAATAATTATGTGTTTACCGTCTTGTATTAGAAAACTGAATTGACACTTTTCAGCTCTCATTTGAAAAATGAAGTCACCACCCTTATCATCTGTTCAGCAGTGATTAAAATGTGAAATAGTTAGTTTAAAAAAACATGCCCTTTGAAAAAGTTTGGGGAGTTTGGTGTTCCCCAACAAAGGGAGAAATGTTTTTTTATTTTTGAACAACACCAGCAGTACACAACAGTTCTGCAGCACACAGTCACTGTGTAATAAACCCAAAATTGTGCTCTCTCACAGACTATTAGGAATGGACTGCTGGGTATGTATTATACCGTCTACAGACTAGTATAACCAGCAGACCATTTGTTGTGGAACAAAGAGGGCAGAAAAATGCACTACAGTATTCTTAAAAAACATATTGGAGTAAAACACCAGCAGGTGATTACTTTTGCCTGGACTTTCACAGTATCTAGGCCCTTGACAGATTAACAGGTACAAAATAGTACACTACTTAGATGCACATATGTGGTAAGTACTTATGAGGGCAGAAAAATGCGCTACAGTACGCTTAATAAACGTATATGAGTAAAACACCAGCCAGTTATTACTTTTGGCTGTCCTTTCACAGTATGTAGGCCCTTGACAGATTAACAGGTACAAAATAGTACACTACTTAGATGTAGGTATGTGGTATGCACTTGTTACGCCGAGCGCTCCGGGTTCCCGCTCCTCCCCGGAGCGCTCGCAGCGTTTACCTTGTCGCAGCGTCCCGGTCAGACCCGCTGACCGGGAGCGCTGCGCTAGTGTCTCTGGCGGGGATGCGGGACACGCCCGCTCGCTTTTCGCATCCCAGCCTGCTTACCCGACCTGTTCCCCGTTTGTCCAGTCCCGGCGCGCGCGCCGGCTCTCTGCGGTTTAAAGGGCCAGTGCGCCGCTGATTGGCGCCTGGCCCAATTAGTAACTTCACCTGTGCCCTAGCCTATATTACCTCACTTCCCCTTCCCAGTATTGCCGGATCTCGTTGCCATTGTGCCAGTGAAAGCGTTCCTTGTATGTCCCAAGCCAGTGTTCCAGAACTTCTGCCGTTGCCCCTGACTACGATCCTTGCTGCCTGCCCTGACCTTCTGCTACGTCCGACCATGCTCTTGCCTAATCCCTTGTACCACGCCTATCTCAGCCGTCAGTCGGGGTTGAGTCGCTATCGGGTGGAATGACCTGGGGGTTACCTGCCGCAGCAAGTCCATCCAGCAAGTAACCCCTTAGAATCCGTTCCCCTGGTACGGCCCACGTCATCATCCCACTGACACAGAGGATCCACCACCAGTATCCTCACAGTACCCGGATCCTGACAGTAGATCCGGCCATGGATCCCGCTGAGGTCCCGCTGCCAGTTGTCGCTGACCTTACCACGGTGGTCGCCCAGCAGTCTCAACAGATAGCGCAACAAGGACATCAGCTGTCTCAACTGACTGTTATGCTGCAACAACTTTTACCACAGCTTCAGCAACCATCTCCTCCGCCAGCTCCTGCACCTCTTCCGCAGCGAGTGGCCGCTTCCAGCCTCCGCTTGTCCCTGACGGACAAATTTGATGGGGACTCTAAACAATGCCGTGGTTTTCTCTCGCAATGTTCCCTGCATTTGGAGATGATGTCGGATCAATTTCCCACAGAACGGTCAAAGGTGGCTTTCGAGGTTAGTCTCCTGTCTGGGAAGGCCTTGTCATGGGCCACACTGCTCTGGGACCGCAATGATCCTGTCACTGCCACTGTTCATTCCTTCTTTGCTGAGGTTCGTAGTGTCTTCGAGGAACCAGCCCGAGCCTCTTCTGCCGAAACTGCCTTGTTGAACCTTGTCCAAGGAAATTCTTCTGTGGGTGAATACGCCATCTAATTTCGTACCCTCGCCTCTGAATAATCTTGGAACAATGAGGCCCTCTGCGCGACCTTCAAAAAAGGCCTATCCAGTAACATCAAGGATGTGCTGGCCGCATGAGAAATTCCTGCCAACCTGCATGAACTTATTCATTTGGCCACCCGCATTGACATGCGTTTTTCCGAAAGACGCCAGGAGCTCCGTCAGGATATGGACTTTGTTCGCACCAGGCGATTTCTCTCCCCGACTCCTCTCTGCTCAAGTCCACTGCAATCTGTTCCTGTGCCTTCTGCCGTGTAGGCTATGCAAGTAGACCGGTCTCGCCTGACCCTACAAGAGAGGACACGCCGCCACAATGAGAATCTATGCCTGTACTGTGCCAGTACCGAACACTTCCTGAAGGATTGTCCTATCCGTCCTCTGCGTCAGGAAAGACGCACTCCGATTCCGCACAAAGGTGAGACAGCTCTAGGTGTGAACTCTGCTTCTCCACGTCTTACTGTGCCTGTGCGGATTTCTTCTTCTGCTAACTCCTCCCTCTCAGCTGTGGCCTTCTTGGATTCAGGCTCTGCAGGAAATTTTATTTTGGCCTCTTTCGTTAATAGGTTCAACATCCCAGTGACCAGTCTCGTCAGACCACTCTACATCGCTTCAGTTAATGGAGAAAAATTGGACTGTACTGTGCGTTACCGCACAGAACCCCTGTTAATGTGCATTGGACTACATCACGAAAAGATTGAATTTCTGGTCCTCCCCAATTGCACTTCTGAAATCCTCCTCGGCTTGCCTTGGCTCCAACGTCATTCTCCTACCCTTGACTGGACCACCGGGGTGATCAAGAGCTGGGGTTCTTCTTTCCACAAAAAATGCCTCACGTCTGCTCCCAGCCCCGTCAGTCAAACCCCTGTGGCTCCTCCTATACCAGGTCTTCCCAAGGCCTATCAGGGCTATGCCGATGTTTTTTGCAAAAAACAAGCAGTGACTTTGCCACCTCACAGGCCTTATGACTGCCCTATTGATCTCCTTCCTGGTACTACTCCACCCTGGGGCAGGATCTATCCTCTGTCTGCTCCTGAGACTCAAGCCATGTCAGACTACATCCAAGAAAATTTAAAGAGGGGATTCATCCGCAAGTCTTCTTCCCCTGCCGGAGCGGGGTTCTTCTTTGTCTCAAAAAAAGACGGTTCCTTACAGCCGTGCATTGATTACCGCGGTTTAAATAAAATCGCTATCAAAAACCGCTATCCCCTGCCTCTTATCTCGGAACTCTTTGACTGCCTTCGTGGCACTAACATCTTCACCAAATTGGACTTAAGAGGTGCATATAATCTCATCCGCATCAGGAAAGGGGATGAGTGGAAAACCGCATTTAATACCAGAGACGGACATTTTGAATATCTGGTTATGCCCTTTGGGCTCTGCAACGCCCCCGTTGTCTTCCAGGACTTCCTGAATGAAATATTTCAGGATTTGTTATATACCTGTGTTGTGGTTTACCTGGATGACATTTAGATTTTTTCTTCTAGCCTCGAAGAACACCGCCGCCATGTCCGCCTAGTGCTCCAGAGACTCAGTGAAAATCAATTATATGCCAAGATGGAGAAATGCCTCTTTGAATGCCAATCTCTTCCCTTTCTAGGTTATCTAGTCTCTGGCCAGGGACTTCAAATGGACCCAGACAAACTGTCAGCCGTTTTAGATTGGCCACGCCCCTCTGGACTCCGAGCTATCCAACGCTTCTTGGGGTTTGCCAATTACTACCGACAGTTTATTCCACATTTTTCCACCATTGTGGCTCCGATTGTGGCCCTAACCAAGAAGAATGCCAACCCTAAGTCCTGGCCTCCCCAAGCGGATGTGGCATTCAATCGCCTCAAAACTGCCTTTGCTTCTGCTCCCGTACTCTCCAGACCTGATCCATCAAAACCCTTCTTGCTGGAGGTGGACGCCTCCTCGGTTGGAGCCGGAGCCGTACTCCTACAAAAAAACTCTACCGGACATAACATTACTTGTGGTTTCTTTTCTAAAGCCTTCTCTCTGGTGGAAAAAAATTACTCCATTGGTGATCGTGAACTTCTGGCCATTAAACTAGCCCTCGAAGAATGGAGGCACCTGCTGGAGGGTTCCAAACACCCGATTGTCATCTACACGGATCACAAGAACCTCTCGTATCTCCAGTCTGCCCAACGTCTGAACCCACGCCAGGCTAGGTGGTCGTTGTTCTTTGCCCCGTTTTAACTTCGAGATTCATTTTCGCCCTGCTGACAAAAACATCAGGGCTGACGCCCTTTCTCGTTCTTCTGATGCTTCCAAATCGGAAGCCCCCCTGCAACACATTGTACCTCCTGAGTGTCTGATCTCCTCTGCTCCAGCTTCTATCAGACAAACACCTCCTGGAAAGACTTTCATCCCTCCACGCCAGCTACTCAAGATCCTCAGGTGGGGACACTCATCGCACCTCGCCGGCCATGCTGGCATCAAAAAGTCCATCCAATTCATCTCTCGTTTATATTGGTGGCCTACCCTGGAGGCAGATGTCACTGATTTCATTCGGGCCTGTACAGTTTGTGCCCGGGACAAGGCTCCTCGCCAGAAGCCTGCCGGTTTCCTTCATCCTTTGCCTCTTCCTGAGCTACCATGGTCTCAAATTGCCATGGATTTTATTACAGACCTGCCTTTATCCCATGGCAACACAGTCATCTGGGTGGTCGTTGATCGTTAGTCCAAGATGGCACATTTTATTCCACTTCCAGGCCTTCCTTCAGCGCCACAGTTGGCGAAGCAATTTTTTGTGCACATTTTTCGCCTTCACGGGCTTCCCACGCACATCGTCTCGGATAGAGGCGTTCAATTTGTATTGAAATTTTGGAGAGCTCTCTGTAATCAACTAAAAATCAAATTAAATTTCTCGTCCTCCTATCATCCCCAATCCAATGGGCAAGTAGAGAGAGTTGACCAGATCCTTGGTGACTATTTGCGACATTTTGTTTCCTCCCGCCAGGACGATTGGGCCGATCTTCTACCCTGGGCTGAATTCTCGTACAATTTCAAGGACTCTGAATCCTCTGCCAAATCCCCGTTCTTTGTGGTGTACGGCCGTCACCCTCTGCCCCCCCCTCCCCACTCCCACTTCTTCTGTTTTGCCTGCTGTTGATGAAGTTACTCGGGACTTCTCCACCATCTGGAAGGAAACTCAAAAATCCCTCCTACTGGCCTCATCCCGGATGAAGAAGCATGCCGACAAAAAGAGAAGAACTCCTCCTGTCTTTTCTCCTGGAGATAAAGTGTGGCTCTCTGCCAAGTATATCCGCTTCCGTGTCCCCAGTTATAAGCTGGGACCACGTTATCTTGGACCCTTTAAAATCAAGGGTCAAATCAATCCTGTCACCTACAAACTCCTTCTTCCCCCTTCTCTCCGTATTCCTAACGCTTTTCATGTTTCTCTCCTTAAACCGCTTGTCCTTAACCGCTTCTCTCCCAAGGTTGTCGCTCCAGCTTCTGTCTCTGGCTCCTCCGATGTCTTCACTGTTAAAGAGATTCTCGCTTCTAAGACAGTCAGAGGTAAAAAAAAAAAAAATTCTCGTAGATTGGGAGAATTGTGGACCTGAGGAGAGGTCTTGGGAACCCGAGAATAACATCCTCGACAAAGACCTCATTCGCAAGTTCAGTATTCTTAAAAACATATTGGAGTAAAACACCAGCAGGTGATTACTTTTGCCTGGACTTTCACAGTATCTAGGCCCTTGACAGATTAACAGGTACAAAATAGTACACTACTTAGATGCACGTATGTGGTAAGTACTTATGAGGGCAGAAAAATGCGCTACAGTACGCTTAATAAACATATATGAGTAAAACACCAGCCGGTTATTACTTTTGGCTGTCCTTTCACAGTATGTAGGCCCTTGACAGATTAACAGGTACAAAATAGTACACTACTTAGATGTAGAAATGTGGTATGCACTTATGAGGGAAGAAAAATGGGCTACTTTATGCTTAAAAAATTATTTGTGTAAAACAGCAGTCGGTGATTACTTTTGCCTGGACTTTCACAGTATCGAGGCCCTTGACAGATTAACAGGTACAAAATAGTACACTACTTAGATGCACATATGTGGTAAGTACTTATGAGGGCAGAAAAATGCGCTACAGTACGCTTAAAAAACGTATATGAGTAAAACACCAGCCGGTTATTACTTTTGGCTGTCCTTTCACAGTATGTAGGCCCTTGACAGATTAACAGGTACAAAATAGTATACTACTTAGATGTAGGTATGTGGTATGCACTTGTTACGCCGAGCGCTCCGGGTCCCCGCTCCTCCCCGGAGCACTCGCAGCGTTTACCTTGTTGCAGCGTCCCGGTCAGACCCACTGACCGGGAGCGCTGTGCTAGTGTCTCTGGCGGGGATGCGACCCGCGATGCGGGATGCGCCCGCTCGCGGTTCGCATCCCAGCCTGCTTACCCGACCTGTTCCCCGTTTGTCCAGTCCCGGCGCGTGCGGCCCTGCTCCCTAGGGCGTGCGCGCGCCGGCTCTCTGCGATTTAAAGGGCCAGTGCGCCGCCTGGCCCAATTAGTAACTTCACCTGTGCCCTAGCCTATATTACCTCACTTCCCCTTCCCAGTATTGCCGGATCTTGCTGCCATTGTGCCAGTGAAAGCGTTTCTTGTATGTCCCAAGCCAGTGTTCCAGACCTTCTGCCGTTGCCCCTGACTACGAATCTTGCTGCCTGCCCTGACCTTCTGCTACATCCGACCTTGCTCTTGCCTAATCCCTTGTACCGCGCCTATCTCAGCCGTCAGTCGGGGTTGAGACGCTATCGGGTGGAACGACCTGGGGGTTACCTGCCGCAGCAAGTCCATCCCGCTTTGTGGCGGGCTCTGGTGAATATCAGTAACCCCTTAGACTCCGTTCCCCTGGTACGGCCCACGTCATCATCCCACTGACACAGAGGATCCACCACCAGTATCCTCAAAGTACCCGGATCCTGACAGAAAAATGGGATACTTTATTGTCACGATTCGGCAGGCAGGAGGTGGATCCTCTGTGTCAGAGAGGCGGACCGGTTCTAAGTTGCTACTGGTATTCACCAGAGCCCGCCACAAAGCGGGCTGGTCTTGCAGCGGCGGTAGCAACCAGGTCGTATCCACCGGCAACGGCTCAACCTCTCTGACTGCTGAGATAGGCGTGGTACAAGGGATAAGGCAAGAGCAAGGTCGGACGTAGCAGAAGGTCAGGGTAGGCAGCAAGGATCGTAGTCAGGGGCAACGGCAGGAGGTCTGGAACACAGGCTAGGAACACACAAGGAATAGCTTTCTCAAGGCACAATGGCAACAAGATCCGGCCAGGAAGTGCAGGGGAAGGGAGGTTATATGGACAGGAGGCAGGTGGAAGCTAATCAGACTAATTGGGCCAGGCACCAATCATTGGTGCACTGGCCCTTTAAATCTTAGAGAGCTGGCGCGCGCGCGCCCTAAGGAGCGGAGCCGCGCGCGCCAGGACGTGACAGCCGGGGACCGGGACAGGTGAGTGACTTGGGATGCGATTCGCGAGCGGGCGCGTCCCGCTATGCGAATCGCATCCCCGCCGGCAGAGTCAGTGCAGCGCTCCCGGTCAGTGGGTCTGACCGGGGCGCTGCAGAAAGAGGAACAGCGTGAGTGCTCCGGGGAGGAGCAGGGACCGGGAGCGCTCGGCGTAACAGTATCCCCCCCCCCCCCTGGGTCTCCCCCTCTTTTTGGGACCTGAAAATTCTTTAATCGAGAAGACATCTGAGGACCGGGAGACAGGAGGAGTTCTTTTTTTGTCGGCATGCTTCTTCATCCGGGATGAGGCTTGTATGAGGGATTTTTGAGTCTTTTTCCAGACGGAGGAGAAGCCCCGGGAAACCTCATCAACAGCGGGCAAACCAGAAGGCGTGGGAGAGGGGAGGGAGGGAAGAGGGTGAAGCTTGGCACGGGGCAGAGTGTTAACAGGACGGGGGCTATGAGGAGGAGACACAGCATAGTCCTGATAGGCCTTGGGGAGACCAGGTAAAGGAGGAGACACTGAGGTTTGACAGACGGGACTGGGAGCAGACCTGAGGCATTTTTTGTGGCAAGAAGCACCCCAGCTCTTGATCTCCCCGGTGGTCCAGTCAAGGGTAGGAGAGTAGCGTTGGAGCCATGGCAGACCGAGGAGGACTTCAGAGGTGCAGTTGGGCAAAACAAAAAGTTAAATTTTTTCGAGATGCAGTTCAATGCTCATGAGCAGGGGTTCTGTGCGGTAACGCACAGTGCAGTACAGACATAAATTTTTATTTCTGCGGCGAGTCCTCTCTTCAGGGGTCAGGCGAGACTGATCCACTTGCATAGCCTCCTGGGCGGAAGGCACAGGGGTAGATTGCAAAGGATACTGTGAGAGAGGTGCTCCGAGCAGTGTGGCCCATGACAGGGCCTTCCCAGACAGGAGACCACGGCAGAGTCTAGAGTCCCCATCAAATTTGTCCGGCAAGGACAAGCGGGGGGTTAGGAGCGGCCGCTCGCTGCGGAGGAGGTGCAGGCGGAGGAGATGGATGTTGCTGTTGCAGCTGCTGTGGCTGTGACTGAAGTTGCTGTATCATGGTGGTCAAGAGCGACAGCTTGTGATCTTGTTGAGCGATCAGTAGGGATTGCTGGGAGAACCACGTGGAAGAGTCAGGGAGACTTGACAGCGGCACCTCAGCGGGCTGTGGCTGTGACTGAAGTTGCTTTATCATGATGGTCAAGAGCGACAGCTGGTGATCTTGTTGGGCGATCAGTAGGGATTGCTGGGCGAACGACGTGGAAGAGTCAGGGAGACTTGACAGCGGCACCTCAGCGGGCTGTGGCTGTGACTGAAGTTGCTTTATCATGGTGGTCAAGAGCGACAGCTGGTGATCTTGTTGGGCGATCAGTAGGGATTGCTGGGCGAACCACGTGGAAGAGTCAGGGAGACTTGACAGCGGCACCTCAGCGGAATCCATGGCCGGATCTACTGTCACGATTCGGCAGGCAGGAGGTGGAACCTCTGTGTCAGAGAGGGATTGGCGTGGACCGTGCCGGCGGACCGGTTCTGAGTTGCTACTGGTATTCACCAGAGCCCGCCACAAAGCGGGATGGTCTTGCAGCGGCGGTAGTAACCAGGTCGTATCCACCGGCAACGGCTCAACCTCTCTGACTGCTGAGATAGGCGTGGTACATGGGATAAGGCAAGAGCAAGGTCGGACGTAGCAGAAGGTCAGGGCAGGCAGCAAGGATTGTAGTCAGGGGCAACGGCAGGAGGTCTGGAACACAGGCTAGGAACACACAAGGAATAGCTTTCTCAAGGCACAATGGCAACAAGATCCGGCCAGGAAGTGCAGGGGAAGTGAGGTTATATGGACAGGAGGCAGGTGGAAGCTAATCAGACTAATTGGGCCAGGCACCAATCATTGGTGCACTGGCCCTTTAAATCTTAGAGAGCTGGCGCGCGCCCTAAGGAGCGGAGCCGCGCGCCAGGACGTGACAGCCGGGGACAGGTGAGTGACTTGGGATGCGATTCGCGAACGGGCGCGTCCCGCTATGCGAATCGCATCCCCGCCGGCAGAGTCATTGCAGCGCTCCCGGTCAGCGGGTCTGACCGGGGCGCTGCAGAAAGAGGAACGCCGCGAGCGCTCCGGGGAGGAGCAGGGACCGGGAGCGCTCGGCGTAACATTTATGCTTAAAAAATTGAGTAAAACACCAGTCGGTGATTACTTTTGGCTGTCCTTTAACAGTATGTAGGCCTTTGACAGATTAACAGGCACAAAATAGTACACCACTCAGATGTAGGTATGCAGTTATGCACTTATGAGGGCAGAAAAATGCACTACAGTATGCTTAATAAACGCATTGGAGTAAAACACCAGCCGGCGATTACTTTTGCCTGGACTTTCACAGTATCTAGGCCCTTGACAGATTAACAGGTAAAAAATAGTACACTACTTAGATGTACGTATGTGGTATGCACTTATGAGGGCAGAAAAATGTGGTACAGTGCGCTTAAAAAAACGTATTTTTGCACAACATCGGCAGTACACAACAGTGCTGCATCACAAAAAAGCTGTGTACTAAGCACAAAATTGCACTCTGTCAAAGACTATTAGGAATGGACTGTTGGGTATTATACCGTCTACAGACTAGTATAACCAGCAGATGATTTGTTGTGGAACAAAGACACAGAATTGCGCTGAAAAATTATTCCTGCCTCCTCTGCTAAGGTTTATGAAGTTGAGGCAGCTTGTTGAAATGTATGAGGCAACACACAGCTATCTGCCCCTCCAATGCTGAAGAAAGTGACTGGGAGGTTAAAGGGGTACTCCTGTGAAAAACTTTTTTTTTTTTTAAATCAACTGTTGCCAGAAAGTTAAACAGATTTGTAAATTACTTCTTTTAAAAAATCTTAATCCTGCTAACACATTTAGGAAATGGTTTTCTTTTTGGATTTCTCTGATGTCATGACCACAGTTGTTACGCCTAGCGCTCCGGGTCCCCGCTCCTCCCCGGAGCGCTCACGGCGTCTCCTTCCCTGCAGCTCCCCGGTCGGTTCCGCTGACCGGGAGCGCTGCTCTGTCCTGGCCGTTGGGGATGCGATTCGCACAGCGGGACGCGCCCGCTCGCGAATCGCATCCCAGGTCACTTACCCGTTCCCGTCCCCTGCTGTCATGTGCTGGCGCGCGCGGCTCCGCTCTCTAGGGCGCGCGCGCGCCAGCTCCCTGAGACTTAAAGGGCCAGTGCACCAATGATTGGTGCCTGGCCCAATTAGCTTAATTGGTTCCCACCTGTTCCCTGGCTATATCTAGTCTCCTCCCTAGCACTCCCTTGCCGGATCTTGTTGCCTTAGTGCCAGTGAAAGCGTTCCTTGTGTGTTTAATAGCCTGTGTACCAGTACCCTTGCTATCTCCCCTGACTACGAACCTTGCCGCCTGCCCCGACCTTCTGCTTCGTCCGACCTTGCTACTGCCTACTCCCTTGTACCTCGCCTTTCTTCAGTATCTTCAGCAGCCAGAGAGGTGAGCCGTTGCTAGTGGATACGACCTGGTCACTACCGCCGCAGCAAGACCATCCCGCTTTGCGGCGGGCTCTGGTGAAAACCTGTAGTGGCTTAGAACCGGTCCACTAGCGCGGCCCTCACCAATCCCTCTCTGGCACAGAGGATCCACCTCCTGCCAGCCGGCATCGTGACAGTAGATCCGGCCATGGATCCCGCTGAAGTTCCTCTGCCAGCTGCCGCCGACCTCCCTTCATTGGTCGCCCGACAAGAGCACCAGCTGTCGTACTTGACCACCATGCTACAGCAGCTCCAGTCACAGCAACAGCAGCAACAGTCACAGCTACAGCAAGTTCAGTCTCAGCTACAGCAGCAACAACCATCTCCTCCGCCAGCTCCTGCTCCCCTTCCGCAGCGACTGGCCACTCCTAGCCTCCGCCTGTCTTTGCCAGACAAATTTAATGGGGACTCTAAGTTTTGCCGTGGCTTCCTTTCGCAATGTTCTCTGCACTTGGAGATGATGTCGGACCTGTTTCCTACTGAAAGGTCTAAGGTGGCTTTCGTAGTCAGCCTTCTGTCTGGAAAAGCCCTGTCATAGGTCACACCGCTCTGGGACCGCAATGACCCCGTCACTGCCTCTGTTCACTCCTTCTTCTCGGAAATTCGAAGTGTCTTTGAGGAACCTGCCCGAGCCTCTTCTGCTGAGACTGCCCTGCTGAACCTGGTCCAGGGTAATTCCTCCGTTGGCGAGTACGCCATACAATTCCGTACTCTTGCTTCTGAACTATCCTGGAATAATGAGGCTCTCTGCGCGACCTTTAAAAAAGGCCTATCCAGCAACATTAAAGATGTTCTGGCCGCACGAGAGACTCCTGCTAGCCTGCATGAACTCATTCATCTAGCCACTCGCATTGACATGCGTTTTTCTGAGAGGCATCAAGAGCTCCGCCAGGAAAAAGACTTAGATCTCTGGCCACCTCTCCCACAGTCTCCACTGCAATCTGCGCCTAGGCCTCCCGCCGAGGAGGCCATGCAAGTGGATCGGTCTCGCCTGACCCTGGAAGAAAGGAATCGCCGTAAGGAAGAGAATCTTTGTCTGTACTGTGCCAGTACTGAACATTTTCTGGTGGATTGCCCAATCCGTCCTCCACGTCTGGGAAACGCACGCTCGCACTCAGCTCTCGTGGGTGTGGCGTCTCTTGATGCCAAGTCGGCTTCTCCACGTCTCACGGTACCTGTTCGGATTTCCACTTCAGCCAGCTCTCCCCTCTCAGCCGTGGCCTGCCTGGACTCTGGAGCTTCTGGGAATTTTGTTCGGGACTCCTTTGTGAATAAATTCCGTATTCCGGTGACCCGTCTTGTCAAGCCACTCCACATTTCCGCGGTCAACGGAGCCAGGTTGGACTGTACCATACGTTTCCGCACGGAGCCCCTTCTTATGAGCATCGGATCTCATCACGAGAGGATTGAACTTTTGGTCCTCCCCAATTGCACCTCGGAGATTCTCCTTGGACTTCCCTGGCTTCAACTTCATTCCCCAACCCTGGATTGGTCCACTGGGGAGATCAAGAGTTGGGGGTCCTCTTGTTCCAAGAACTGTCTAAAACCGGTTCCCAGTAACCCTTGCCGTAACTCTGTGGTTCCTCCTGTACCCGGTCCCCCTAAGGTCATTAAGGACTCTGCCTGCCACAGGAAATGCCCTTCCCCCCCTCCCAGTTCCATCAGGCAAGCTTCTGTGTCCCCTCATGGCCCTCGTCCTGGTGTCACACTGCCCCGTGCCAGGTCCCGCCCTCTGCCCTCTCTCCCCATTCCTACTCCTGCGGTTCTGCCTGCCGTTGAGGAATCCCTCCATCCTTTCCCGGTGTCCTCATCCCAGGGGAGGCAGTTACCCGATAAAGAGAAGGGGAGACCTAAGGGGGGGGGTACTGTTACGCCTAGCGCTCCGGGTCCCCGCTCCTCCCCGGAGCGCTCACGGCGTCTCCTTCCCTGCAGCTCCCCGGTCGGTTCCGCTGACCGGGAGCGCTGCTCTGTCCTGGCCGTTGGGGATGCGATTCGCACAGCGGGACGCGCCCGCTCGCGAATCGCATCCCAGGTCACTTACCCGTTCCCGTCCCCTGCTGTCATGTGCTGGCGCGCGCGGCTCCGCTCTCTAGGGCGCGCGCGCGCCAGCTCCCTGAGACTTAAAGGGCCAGTGCACCAATGATTGGTGCCTGGCCCAATTAGCTTAATTGGTTCCCACCTGTTCCCTGGCTATATCTAGTCTCCTCCCTAGCACTCCCTTGCCGGATCTTGTTGCCTTAGTGCCAGTGAAAGCGTTCCTTGTGTGTTTAATAGCCTGTGTACCAGTACCCTTGCTATCTCCCCTGACTACGAACCTTGCCGCCTGCCCCGACCTTCTGCTTCGTCCGACCTTGCTACTGCCTACTCCCTTGTACCTCGCCTTTCTTCAGTATCTTCAGCAGCCAGAGAGGTGAGCCGTTGCTAGTGGATACGACCTGGTCACTACCGCCGCAGCAAGACCATCCCGCTTTGCGGCGGGCTCTGGTGAAAACCTGTAGTGGCTTAGAACCGGTCCACTAGCGCGGCCCTCACCAATCCCTCTCTGGCACAGAGGATCCACCTCCTGCCAGCCGGCATCGTGACAACAGTGCTCTCTGCTGACCTCTGCTGTCCATTTTAGGAACTGTCCAGAGCAGTATATGTTTGCTAAGGGGATTTTCTCCTGCTCTAGACAGTTCCAAAAATGGACAACAGAGGTCAGCAGAGAGCTCTGTGGTTGTGACATCAGAGAAATTCAAAAAGTAAAGCATTTCTTCTGTAGTTTACAGCCCATAAAAATTACTGCAAGGATTACGATTTTTTAATAGAAGTAATTTACAAATCTCTTTAACTTTCTGGCACCAGTTCATTTAAAAAAAAAAAAGTTTTCCACGGGAGTACCCCTTTATTGGCTGCAGTAAAAATCCTTTTCAGTGAAAAAAAGCATTGCTCTCTGTCCACCAGAACGCTGATGTGACTAGGAAGGGAAACGCTGCTGTAATGAGCTTTTCTGTGTAACACACACACAGAGCGATGTCCGTCCTATCTGTATGCAGTGTAATGAATAATATGACGAGCCGCAAAATGGCTGCCGAATATATATGGCTGTGACATCACAGGGTTCACTGGCTGCTGATAGGCTGCATCCTGCATGTGATTCAGGATCATCCCACCTACTTCCCTTCCCGCCTTCCCAGCGTCCCTTGCCCCATGTACTGACATGTGGAACTGCCATTTTAGATGCCCTGGATCCTGGACCGCAGTAAATGGAGTTTAATGAAGCGATTCACACGATAGAATTGCGGCAATATTTACATTCATTGTAAATCGAATATTTCATGAAATTTGCAACTAATTCAGGTTCGTCAGTTTCATTTCGCTCATCTCTACTACCCAGGATTTCTGAACTTAAAGTGCACAATCTTTTGCCCATAGTTCTGCCCCGGGTCAGATGGCCTGGTATTTGAGGTATATAAAAAAAAATTAGCGACCCCTTGTTGTCATATATCATTGAGGTAATTAATGAATCCTTATGTACTGAGGAAGTATCCCCCACAATGGCGGAAGCCATTATTGTTTTGATACCAAAAAAGGGGTAGGACAACCTAGAAATGGAGGCATATAGACCTATCTCACTTCTAAATACTGATCAAAAGATATTTGCAAGATCTGGGCTAGGCGGTTACAACCGGTAATAAAACAGCTTATCGGAAGTGAACAAAAGGGATTTGTACCAGTGAGAAAAATTTACAGTAATATCAGACGAGTATTCTTGAATATGCATCTTCCGGGAGATGGGGGTTCCTGCTCCATCCTGTCCTTAGATGCCCATAAAGCATTCGACAGGTGGAGTGAGAATTCCTTTTCTGTGTAGCAAGGTGTATGAATTTGGGAAAAGTATTTTTAAAAGGGTTGGACGCTATATATCAGTCCCCCAGAGCCAGAATTAATATAAATAATTACATTTCTAAGGGGGCAGTATGGTTACAGAGGTGTGCACAAGGGAGCGCAAAGGACTTGCAATATGTTAAATAAAATTTGGAGATACATGAGAAGGCTTCTCGACATAAAGCTTGCAGAACACTTTGGTTTGGAAAAACGGGTACTTAGCTGAAATTTGTAGGCTGAGAGAGTACGTTAATTGGGAGTAAAAGGGTATTAAAACAGTGAGTAATAGTATATAATAAAGTAAAGGAATGGAATACTCTTATTAGGGAATATAGTCTTGATCGTAAAAATGTCTTTTTATATTTGCAAGTAAAAAGTGCTTTCGAGAAGAATAAGCACAACCCCAGATGGGAAATTTGTAAACATGGACTAATGGATTATATATTTAGTATTCAGAAGCCAGCACTGAAGATGCTAGGTAAGGTATATAAAGGGCTGGTAAAAGCGTCTTGGGATAGAATAGAGCCAAGAAGCAGAATAAAATGGATACAGGGGGTTGGATGGATAGAAAGGGAAGAACGGGGGAAGGTGTTTAAGAATATTAACCGGTCCACTTTGAACATGAATCATAAGATTTAATTGATTAAAATGGTACATAGATTCTCATATACATACATCCAGGTTCCTTCATAAGATTGGGAAAAGAATAGATTTGAATTGTCTGAAATGTCAGGCAAAAGATGCAGATCTTACTAAAATGGCTTGGGGATGTCCTAGGCTTAAGAATTTCTGGCAAGAGGTGTACAAGGTCATAGAAACAAAGTTAAGAATAAAAATAAAATGGGATGTAAAAACAGCTATCCTTGGCATAGTACTGGGATATAGAGAAAAGAAAAACCTTATTGTAAAAGTTCTTGGTATGGCAAAAATACTGATTCTTAGGAGATGGTTTGCACCTGAATGTCCAACAGGGAAAGAATGGCAAAATGAAGTAGAACAGATGAAAAGGTATGAGCATATTTACTACAGAGGGAAGAGAGCTGTCTTGAAGAGTCAGGTTGAATGGAGTAAATGGGAGGAGAATACCTAGCTGGCTGGGATATAGGGGGGGGGGTTCCTGGTGGAAGGGGGAGGGATATGATTTCTTGTATAACGGTTGTCTAATGCTAAGATGCATATTGTAATTATTTTTTTTTTTTTTAATCAAGGAAATAAAATAAAAAATCGGTATGGTTTGCAGTCCATGTGTCCGGTTATGGAACCTCTGTATAGTACTTTTTTTATAGAGTAATTTAAGCTCCATGCTATAGCATACATTTACCAGGAGGTAGTAGAAGTCTATGGTACTAAGAATACTTAAAATAGCAACATGAACACTGATTTTCTTTCTGTTATATATAAAAGGGCACTAAACATGCTGCTACAGTCATATGAATGTGAAAATAATCAACTTCTTTAAATACATATTTTCAAATATATAGCATCTCATGTGGACATTTTCCCTGCAAGGTTATCATACAAGAATTGTAATAAAAGCCTGGCATGTTCCCTACGAGTATCTGGAGTCTAATGCGCGGCTCCCGTTCTGTCACGCTTCAGCATGTCACTTGGCACAATAGGAACCCTTCATCTGAGAACAAAACTTCTATTGTAACCATAAGGTATCAACAACAAGAAGCAACTTGCTCTTCTTTAAATACAGTATGGGAATCAATACTTTCTGCGGAGCCAACTACACAAACACTTGCATTCTATGCTCTAAAGGTCAAAATGTGACTCGAACTGTAACTCATTGTAAGGAGCAAGATTTCCCCATCGCAGCATTACTTAAATACATGTATTATACATTAAGTCCAAATCGTTACTCCGTATCTAAGGGATTTACGGCAATAAATTAGTGATAGAAAAAAAGCATGCCAATATTTCATAGTAAAAGCAATCATGTTTTATGAGAGGCAGCACATTGCTGGCCATACGTTTTATATCGGTATTAAGTAGTTATTTCAGAAATAGAGATGACTTCATACAATACAGTCCCGATTATGCTGTGGGAAAGAAGTAGCTTTCTAAAGTGAAGTGACTCATTTTGTCTTCTCTAGTACGGCAATGAAGGCGTCTTACATAGGCTAAAATGCCTCCAAACTGGCGTCGCCCTCCAGAAACATCAATTCTTAGTACATTCATCTAAAGCCATCTGATTCACTTAAATGTAATGCTGTAATGAAAGTACGGGGTGTTTCTAGAAGTAGATTATTTTTTAAGGGGAATTTTTAGGATGTTAAAGGGGTACTCCGCCACTAGACATCTTATCCCCTATGCAAAGGCCCTAAGGGACTCTTGCGATCTCCGTGCAGCACACACGTTCTAAACAGTGGGGGAGATTTATCAAAACCTGTCCAGAGGAAAAGGCCTCTGCAAAATGAAAGAAGCGATCTGATTGGTTGCTATGGGCAACTCAGCAACTTTCCCTCTGGACAGGTTTTGATAAATCTCCCCCAGTATGTTTAGAATACTGGGTCCCTACAGCGGGGGTTGTGACATCACGCCCCCCCCCCCTTTGTGATGTCCTGCCAATCCCCCTCCATTCATGTCTATGGGAGGGGGTGTGACGGCTGTTATGGTGTGAAGTGACAAGGAGTTGTGTTGTGATGTCACAACCCTCACCCTGGCAACTCAGCATTCTAAACATACTGTTTAGAACACCGGGTGCTGCACGGAGATCACGAGGGGGTCCCAGCGGCGGGCCCCCCACAATCAGACATCTTATCCCCTATCCTTCAGATAGGGGATAAGATGTCTAGGGGTGGAGTGCCCCTTTAAAAGACCAATCAGTACAATTTATTTCAATAATTTCATATGCTTTCTTTTGTTGCAATCTCTCCAAGAATGAACTCCACAGTCCTGCTGCTAATTTCCTTCACAAATATATACGCTCCTCAACATTGAAACTGCAACGTGGGATTATGGAAATCACAGGATCGAAACACATCTATATGATATGTACCGTATTTATCGGGGTATACCACGCACCGGCCTATAACACGCACCCTCATTTTACCAAGGATATTTGGGTAAAAAAAGTTTTTTACCCAAATATCCATGGTAAAATGTGGGTGCGTGTGTGCGCGTGTATACCCCAATATACCCCCAGGAAAGGCAGGGGGAGAGAGGCCGTCGCTGCCCGCTTCTCTCCCCCTGTCTTTCCTGGGGTCTAGAGCGCTGCTGTCGGCCCTTCTCACCCCCTGGCTATCGGCGCCGCTGCCCGTTCTGTCCCCCTGACTATCGGCGCCGACAGCCAGGGGGAGAGAAGGGGCAGCGGCACCCATTGCCTGCGCCGCTGCCCCGTTGCCTCCCCCCATCCCCGGTGGCATAATTACCTGAGTCGGGTCCGCGCTGCTGCAGGCCTCCGGCGTGCGTCCCCTGCGTCGTTGCTATGCACGGCGCGGCGCACTGACGTCATGCGCCGCGCCGTTCAGCGCATAGCAACGACTCCGGGGACGCATGCCGGAGGCCTGCAGCAGCGCGGACCCGACTCAGGTAATTATGCCACCGGGGATGGGGGGAGGCAACGGGGCAGCGGCGCCGGCAATGGGTGCCGCTGCCCCTTCTCTCCCCCTGGCTGTCGGCGCCGCTTCTCTTCCCCTGGCTATCGGCTCCGGCACCGATAGTCAGGGGGACAGAACGGGCAGCGGCGCCGATAGCCAGGGGGTGAGAAGGGCCGGCAGCAGCGCTCTAGACCCCAGGAAAGGCAGGGGGAGAGAAGCGGGCAGCGACGGCCTCTCTCCCCCTGCCTTTCCTGGGGGTGTATCGGCGTATAACACGCACACAGACTTTAGGCAAAAAATTTTAGCCTGAATTTTAGCCGAATTGCGTGTTATACGCCGATAAATACGGTAAATAATAAAGAAATGGAGGCAAAATACAGAAAACAATTTCCTCATCACTTTCTAAAAATAAAAACACTTTCAATTTTGCACCTAAAAATCCATATGATGGCTTGTTTTTTGCGCCACCAATTCTATTTTGTAATGACATCAGTCATTTTATCCAAAAATTTACAGTGAAACGGAAAAAAAATTTGTGCGACAAAATGGAAGAAAAAAACGCCATTTTGTAAATCTTGGAGGCTGCCGTTTCTACGCAGTACATTTTTCCTACTTATATAGGTTTGATTTTGTCATACTTCTGAAAAAAATCATAACTACATGCTGGAAAATGTATACGTTTAAAATTGTCCTCTTCTGACCCCTATAACTTTTTTATTATTCCACGTACGGGGCGGTATGAGGGCTAATTTTTTTGCACCGTGATCTGAAGTTTTTAGCGGTACCATTTCATTTTAATCTGATTTTTGATCACTTTTTATAAATTTTTTATGGTATAAAAAGTGACCACAAATACGCTATTTTGGACTTTGGAATTATTTTGCGCGTACGCCATTGACCGTGCGGTTTAATTAATGATATATTTTTATATTTTGGACATTTACGCATGCGGCGATACCACATGTGTTTATTTTATTTTTATTTACACAGTTTTTTTTTATGGGGAAAAGGGGGGTGATTCAAACTTTTATTAGGGAAGGGGTGAAATGATCTTTATTAACTTTTTTTTTACTTTTTTTTTGTAGTGTTATAGCTCCCATAGGAGCTATAACCCTATTATTGCCCTATTTTGACCACCAATAACTTTCTCATTTTTCCGTATATGGGGCAGTATGAGGGCTCATTTTTTGTGCCATGATCTGTAGTTTTTATCAGTACGTTTGCTTAGGTTTTACTTTTTATAAATTTTTTATAAATTTTTGGGGAATAAAATGTGACAAAAAAGCAGCAATTTTGCCCTTTTTTTTTTTTTTTTTTACGTTTAGGACGTTCACCTTACGGGATAATTAACAATATATTTTAATAGTTCAGACTTTTACGCACGCGGCGATACCAAATATGTTTATAAATTTATTTATTTTTACGCTTTTTTGGGGGTAAAATGGGAAAAACTTACGTTTTACTTTTTGGGGGGGAGGGGATTTTTCAAATTTTTTTACTTTTTAATTTAAAATTTTTTATGTCCTTATAGGGGACTATTTATAGCAATCAGTTGATTGCTAATACTGTTCAGTGCTATGTATAGGACACAGCACTGCTCAGTATTATCGGTCATCTTCTGCACTGGTCTGCTCGATCTCAGACCAGAGCAGAAGACCCTGGGAGACGGCCGGAGCCAGGTGAGGGGACCTCCGGCCGCCATGCTGGATGATGGGCGATCCGATCATCCATTCAAAGTACCGAACTGCTGCAGATGCCGTGATCTGTATTGATCAAGGCATCTGAGGGGTTAATGGCGGACATCCGCGCGATTGCGGATGTCCAAAATTACCGGCGGGTCCCTGGCTGCCGGCACGTAAATGTACGTCATGGTGCACTAAGTACCACGTCACCATGATGTACATTTACATCCATTGTCGTTATAGGGGTACTCCGCCCCTAGACATCTTATCCCCTATTCAAAGGATAGGGGATAAGATGTCAGATCGCCGCGGTCCTGCTGCTGGGGAGCCCCACTGCGGCACTGCGCTATCATTAAAGCACAGAGCGAGTTCGCTCTGCACGTAATGATGGGCAATACAGGGGCCGGAGCATCGTTACATCACGGCCCGCCCCTTTCAATACAAGTCTATGGGAGGGGGCATAGCGGTCGTCACGCCCCCTGCCATAGACTTGCATTAAGGGGACTGGCCGTGATGTCACGAGGGGCGGAGCCATGACGTCAAGCTGCTCCGTCCCCTGTATCGCCCATCATTATGCACAGAGCGAACTCGCGGTGCCGCAGTGGGTATTCCGGGGATCCCCAGCAGCGGGACCACCGCGATCTGACATCTTATCCCCTATCCTTTGGATAGGGGATAAGATGTCTAGGGGCGGAGTACCCCTTTAAGGGGTTAAATAGGAATAATTTACAAATCTGTTTAAATAATTTACAAATCTGGCACCAGTTGATAAAAAAAAAATTCCAGTGGAGTACCCCTTTAACATTTGGACACAAAAAAACACCATGTGTTGTTCATGGCATTTTTCCGGATTTTTTTAAATTTTTATTCCATGTGTGAAACCAACCTTATACAGAGCCACAATGGTGACTGTAGTTGGCCTCACCATGTATGAGATATAATTCAGTCTTCTTCCAGGGACTGCATTGTTGCTAAGGTTTTAGATTTAATGAAAAGGGAGAAGGGAAGGAAGTCATCGTTTTTATTTGATTATTTTTTTTTCCATTAAAAAAATAATAATAATGTATCACTCAAAATGAGTGAGAATATCTTTAAATGGCATTATTATTACCGTAATTGATACATTAATTATTTTTATAGCAGTTTTAAAGAAGGTCACTCTCATCTCAGTGCTCCATATTAGTGCTACATCGCATTCTGCTACTTAAGAGTTAATTTATGAAAGGGGTACTCCAGCAGAAAAAATATGTTTTCAACTGAAATGCTGCTGTAAATTACTTATATTTAAAAATCTGGATCCTCCTGTTCTTAAAAGGTTAAAGGAATAACCTTAACTTTAGAATATCAATAATAATAATTTACTGCTGGGGCACAGGAAAAGAAAAAAGAAAAAAGTTGTGTAGGTCTTTCCAGTCTGACCAGCGTTCTCTGCTGCCACCTCTGTCCATGTCAGGAACTGTCCAGAGCAAGAGAGGTTCGTTATGGGGATTTGCTCCTACTCAGTTCCCGACATGGACAGAGATAACACAAGAGAGCACTGTGGTCAGACTGAAAAGAACTACACAACTTCCTCTGTAGTATACAGCAGCTGAGAAGTACTGGAAGGATTAAGATTTTTATATATAGAAATAATTTACCAGTCTGTATAACTAGGGATGTCCTGATATCCATACTAGTGTCGGTATCGGGGCTGATACCCGACATTTGCATGGCATCAGGGAGTTGATAATGTCCATGATACGAAGTCCGATACCTGCTGCAGTGCTGCTGTCCCATTCTCCCATCTGCATCATGGCATCCTATGAAGGAGCATGTGACACACACGTAACTCCACCTCCTCCACTGCGCCCAGCGTAACGTAATGGGGAAGCAGAGTGATGTGTATGTCACCATAGGACGCCATGATGCGGACGGGAGAACAGGGCAGGGGAGTGGCAACACCCGACAGAGGAGCAAAATTGTTCTACGACAGGTGGCGTTGGTGCTCTGATGTGGATTGTCAGAAAGAAGAGCAGGAGGAGAGACATGACCGGGGCTCTGGGAGAGGAGGAGGAATTGGAGTGAGATAACCAGAGATTGTTACTCTTCAGTGTCGCCTGGTGTCGAGTATTGTGACTTATGTTATAAGTGTAGAAGAGTGACCCAAGAAGTGAATTAGATAGAGGGTGTCTCCTGCTGGTGAGGTATAGGAGGGGCGCTCACATGCACTAACATCTGCAGCACTAACATAGCTGTGTGTACAGGAAATCATATACTCACAGGGGCAGTGACATGGGGTGAAATGGATACTGTGCAGCTCACTGCGGTATATATTGTACATATGGCTCTACTGGTGTGTATACTGTGCATAAGACACTGCTGAGGTGCAGTGGCGTACCCAGGGGGCGGCCCGCCCCGGGTGCCACTCTCAAGGGGGGTGCCAGGGGCGGACTGACCCGCCGCCACAACTACTGAGGATCTGGGACACTCATCCCAGATGCCCAGCAGACAGTGCTATATTCTCCTGTATGCGCGATACACGCACATACAGGAGAAGGCGTCCCCTCTGTGTGAGCCACATCTGCAGCTACACAGAGGAGACGTGACCTCCGCCCCCACGCAGCACGCAGTACAGGCGCCGATGACGTCACTCATCCGGTGCCTGTACTGTGGAGGGGAGAAGACGCGGGCCCTGCAGCTGAGAAGATCGCTGCGTGGGATATCAGGTGAGCATCTTTTTTTTTTTTAACCCCTTAAGGACTTAGCCCTTTTTCACTTTAAGGACTCGGCCGTTTTTTGCAATTCTGACCACTGTCACTTTAAACATTAATAACTCTGGAATGCTTTTACTTATCATTCTGATATCATTCTGATATCTGATATCATTCTGATATTGGAAAATGGATATTCAAAATAATTTTTTTTTGTTCACATATACAATATGTCTACTTTATGTTTGAATCATAAAATTTATGAGTTTTTACTTTTGGAAGACACCAGAGGGCTTCAAAGTTCAGCAGCAATTATCCAATTTTTCACAAAATTTTCAAACTCAATATTTTTCAGGGACCAGTTCAGTTTTGAAGTGGATTTGAAGAGTCTTCATATTTGAAATACCCCATAAATGACCCCATTATAAAAACTGCACCCCTTAAAGTATTCAAAATGACATTCAGTCAGTGTTTTAACCCTTTAGGTGTTTCACAGGAATAGCAGCAAAGTGAAGGAGAAAATTCACAATCTTCATTTTTTACACTCGCATGTTCTTGTAGACCCAATTTTTGAATTTTTGCAAGTGGTAAAAGGAGAAAATTTTTACTTGTATTTGTAGCCCAATTTCTCTCGAGTAAGCACATACCTCATATGTCTATGTAAAGTGTTCGGCGGGCGCAGTAGAGGGCTCAGAAGGGAAGGAGCGACAAGGGGATTTTGGAGAGAACATTTTTCTGAAATGGTTCTTAGGGGGCATGTCACCTTTAGGAAGCCCCTAGGGTGTCAAAACAGCAAAAAAAAAACACATGGCATACCATTTTGGAAACTAGACCCCTCAGGGAGCGTAACCCCACAGGTGTTTCATGACTTTTGCAAATGTAAAAAAAAAAATTTTTTACCTAAAATGCTTGTTTTCCCAAAAATTTTACATTTTTAAAAAGGGTAATAGCAGAAAATACCCCCCAAAATTTGAAGCCCAATTTCTCCCGATTCAGAAAACACCCCATATGGGGGTGAAAAGTGCTATGCTGGCGCACTACAGGTATCAGAAGAGGAGTAGTCACATTTGGCTTTTTGTAAGCAAATTTTGCCCTGGGGGCATGCCGCATTTAGGAAGCCCCTATGGTGCCAGGACAGCAAAAAAAAAAACACATGGCGTACTATTTTGGAAACTAGACCCCTCGAGGAACGTAACAAGGGGTTAAGTGAACCTTTATACCCCACAGGTGTTTCACAACTTTTGCATATGTAAAATGCTTGTTTTCCCAAAAATTTTACATTTTTAAAAAGGGTAAAAGCAGAAAATACCCCCAAAATTTGTAACACAATTTCTCCCGAGTACGGCGATACCCCATATGTGCCCCTAAACTGTTGCCTTGAAATACGACAGGGCTCCAAAGTGAGAGCGCCATGCCCATTTGAGGCCTAAATTAGGGACTTGCATAGGGGTGGACATAGGGGTATTCTACGTCAGTGATTCCCAAACAGGGTGCCTCCAGCTGTTGTAAAACTCCCAGCATGCCTGGACAGTCAGTGGCTGTCTGGTAATACTGGGAGTAGTTGTTTTGCAACAGCTGGAGGCTCCGTTTTGGAAACAGTGGCGTACCAGATGTTTTTAATTTTTATTGGGGAGGGGGGCTGTGTAGGGGTATGTGTATATGTAGTGTTTTTTACTTTTTATTTTATTTTGTGTTAGTGTAGTGTTTTTAGGGTACAGTCGCACGGGCGGGGGTTCACAGTAGTTTCTCGCTGGCAGTTTGAGCTGCGGCAGAAAATTTGCTGCACCTCAAACTTGCAGGCGGATACTTACTGTAAACCTCCGCCCATGTGAGTGTACCCTGTACGTTCACATTGGGGAGGGGGGGGGACATCCAGCTGTTGCAAAACTACAACTCCCAGCATGCGCTGACAGACTGTACATGCTGAGAGTTTTAGTTTTGCAACAGCTGTAGGCACACTGGTTATGTATCACTGAGTTTGTGACCTAACTCAGTGTTTCACAACCAGTGTGCCTCCAGCTGTTGCAAAACTACAACTCCCAGCATATACGGTGCATGCTGGGAGTTGTAGTTTGCAACAGCTGGAGGCACATCAGTCGTGAAACACTGAGTTAGGTAAAAAAAAACTCTGAGTTTCACAACCAGTGTGCCTTCAGCTGTTGCAAAACTACAACTCTCAGCAGTCACCGACAGCCAACGGGCATGCTGGGAGTTGTAGTTATGCAACCAGCAGATGCACCACTACAACTCCCAGCATGCACTTTAGCTGTTTGTGCAAGTTGGGAGTTGTAGTTATACAACAGCTGAAGGTACACTTCTCCATAGAAAAAATGTGCCTCCAGCTGTTGCAAAACTATGTCCCAGCATGCCCATAAGGGAATGCTGGGAGTTGTGGTGGTCTGCCTCCTGCTGTTGCATAACTACAGCTCCCAGCATGCCCTTTTTGCATGCTGGGAGCTGTTGCTAAGCAACGGCATGAGGCTGTCAATCACTTCCAACTGCTGCTCCCCAGGTCAGTCCCTCGCCGCCGCCGCTCCTGGGGCCCCGATCCCAACAGGGACGCCGGGGATCGGGGTCCCCAGCTGCCGGGGTCCACGTCCCGCACCTGCTCACGTCCTCCGGAAGAGGGGCAAAGAGGGTTGCGGGAGTGACACCCACAGCAGGTGTCCTGATTGGTCGGCCAGATTCAGTCCAGCGATCTGCGGCCATTGCCGACATGGGGGGACATAATGACCCCCCTGGGCGATATGCCGCGATGCCTGCTGAACGATTTCAGCAGGCATCCGACTCCGGTCCCCAACCGGCTAGCGGTGGGGACCGGAATTCCCACGGGTGTATGGATACGCCCTGAGTCCTTAAGGACTCGGAATGCAGGGCGTATCCACACGCCCTGCGTCCTGAAGAGGTTAACCCTGCCTATACCTACAGGGAAGGGGGGGTGCTCTGCATATACCTATGGGAAAGGGAGGGAGAGTGGGGGGTGCTGTACATATACCTATGGGAAAGGGAGGGAGAGGGGGGGTGCTCTGCATATACCTATGGGAGGGTGGGTGCTCTGCATATACCTATGGGAAAGGGAGGGAGAGGGGGTGCTCTGCATATACCTATGGGAAAGGGAGGGAGAGGGGGTGCTCTGCATATACCTATGGGAAAGGGAGGGATAGGGAGGGTGCCATGCATATACCTATGGGAAAGGGAGGGAGAGGGGGTTGCTCTGCATATACCTATGGGAAAGGGAGGGAGAGGGGGGTTGCTCTGCATATACCTATGGTAAAGGGAGGGAGAGGGGGTGCTCTGCATATACCTATGGGAAAGGGAGGGAGAGGGGGGGTGCTCTGCATATACCTATGGGAAAGGGAGGGAGAGGAGGATGCTCTGCATATACCTATGGGAAAGGGAGGGAGAGGGGGTGCTCTGTATATACCTATGGGAAAGGGAGGGAGGGGGGTGCTCTGCATATACCTATGGGAAAGGGAGGAAGAGGGGGGTGCTCTGCATATACCTATGGAAAAGGGAGGGAGAGGGGGTGTGCTCTGCATATACCTATGGGAAAGGGAGGGAGAGGGAGGTGCTCTGCATATACCTATGGGAAAGGGAGGGAGAGGGGGTGCTCTGCATATACCTATGGGAAAGGGAGGGAGAGGGGGTGCTCTGCATATACGTATGGGAAAGGGAGGGAGAGGGGGGTGCTCTGCATATACCTATGGAAAAGGGAGGGAGAGGGGGGTGCTCTGCATATACCTATGGGAAAGGGAGGGAGAGGGGAGTGCTCTGCATATTCCTATGGGAAAGGGAGGGAGAGGGGGGGTGCTCTGCATATACCTATGGGAAAGGGAGGGAGAGGGGGGGTGCTCTGCATATACCTATGGGAAAGGGAGGGAGAGGGGAGTGCTCTGCATATTCCTATGGGAAAGGGAGGGAGAGGGGGGGTGCTCTGCATATACCTATGGGAAAGGGAGGGAGAGGGGGGTGCTCTGCATATACCTATGGGAAAGGGAGGGAAAGGGGGTGCTCTGCATATACCTATGGGAAAGAGAGGGAGAGGGGGTGTAACCCTGCATATACCTATGGGAAAGAGGGTGGGGTGTAGCTCTGCATATACCTATGGGGAAGACAGGG